>NC_053392.1:349457589-349757589 GCF_905171765.1 Bufo bufo
TCGCTGATTAGCGTATCGCTAATCAGCATTTGTACTTTTATAGTATCTGTAAGTGATCAAAACTGATCACGGTCAGATCTATAATTGTATTAGTGTCACCTTAGCTCGCCCTCCAACCAAAACGCAGTGTTTGCCCGATCAGGCCTGATCGGTCGCCCACACGTGCGTTCACCCACGCCCGCCCCACCGCAGTGACAAAAAATTTTTTTTTTTTGATCACTGCACATTCACTTTACACGCACTGCGGCGATAAAAAAAATCAGTTTTGATATTTTTTATCAACCGCAGCGGCCTCCGGTACTTCGCTAGCCTCCCCTTTGTAAGACATGCTTGCTTTTTTTCTTGGGTAGTCTCAGGGAATACCCCTAAATTTAGTAGTCCAAAATGTCAAACAGGGGGTATTCTTCTGAAGAGGCCTACAGGATTCTGACCCAGTCGGATGAGGAATGGGAACCCTCATCTGACGAATCTAGCGGGTCAGAATATGAACCTGTAGAAAGCAGTGGCTCTCTGACCCAAAGTTCGGACGAGGAGGTGGAGTTCCCTGATAGAACCAAGCGTACCCGGCCCCGTGTCGCTAGACCACAGGTTGCGCAGGATCCGCTTCAAGAGCAGCAGAGTGGGGCTGTCGCTGCCGGATCACGTGGTGAGGCATACACCAGCAGCGCAGCCCTTCCTGGACCTAGTACCAGCACTGCCGTACAACCTGGTGAAGTAGCGAGCACCAGAAGGGCAGTTGAAGCTGGTACGGTGGCACGTGCAGTAGTTACCCCGTCGCAGCCACTGCACAGACAGGCCCGTAGAGCCCCTAGAGTCCCTGAGGTGCTGGCAAACCCTGATTGGCAGTCACCAACTTCAGCCGCACCAGTAGTTCCCCCTTTCACCGCCCAGTCTGGAATTCGGGTTGAGACAGCTCAGATCGGTTCGGCCCTGGGATTTTTTGAGCTGTTCTTGACTGCGGAGCTCTTGGACTTAGTCGTGGCAGAGACAAACCGGTATGCCACACAATTTATAACCGCAAACCCGGGAAGCTATTATGCCCAGCCTTTCCGGTGGAAACCAGTCCAAGTTTCCGAACTTAAAATTTTTCTGGGCCTTCTCCTCAACATGGGTCTAACTAAAAAGCATGAATTGCGGTCATATTGGTCCACGAACCCATTTCATCACATGCCCATGTTCTCTGCTGCTATGTCCAGGACACTATTTGACCATCCTGCGTTTTCTGCATTTTAGCGACAACACCACCTCCCGTCCCAGAGGCCACCCAGCTTTTGACCGGCTCCACAAAATTCGGCCCCTCATAGACCATTTCAACCAGAAATTTGCAGATTTGTATACCCCCGAGCAAAACATCTGCGTAGACGAGTCCCTAATACATTTTACCGGGCGCCTTGGCTTCAAACAATACATCCCAAGCAAGCGTGCCCGGTATGGGGTCAAATTGTATAAGCTCTGTGAAAGGGCCACAGGCTATACCCACAAATTTCGGATCTATGAGGGAAAAGATCAGACCCTGGAGCCGGTCGGTTGCCCTGACTACCTGGGGAGCAGTGGGAAGACAGTCTGGGACTTGGTGTCACCCTTATTCGGCAAGGGGTACCATCTTTATGTGGACAATTTTTACACAAGTGTGGCCCTCTTTAGGCATTTGTTTCTAGAACGGATTTGCGCCTGTGGCACCGCGCGAACTAGTCGCGTGGGCTTCCCCCAACGGCTCGTTACCACCCGTCTTGCAAGGGAGGAGAGGGCTGCCTTGTGTAATGAAGAACTGCTCGCGGTGAAATGGAGAGACAAGCGTGACGTTTACATGCTCTCCTCCATTCACGCAGACACGACAATCCAAATTGAAAGGGCAACCCGTGTCATTGAAAAGCCCCTCTCAGTCCACGACTATAATGCGCTCATGGGAGGGGTGGACTTCAATGACCAGATGTTGGCTCCCTATTTAGTTTCCCGCAGAACCAGACGCTGGTATAAGAACGTGTCTGTATATTTAATTCAATTGGCGCTGTATAATAGTTTTGTTCTCTACAGTAAGGCTGGGAGAACACGATCCTTCCTCAAATTCCAGGAAGAGATCATCGAGAACCTCCTGTATCCAGAAGGTTCCGTGGCCCCATCCACCAGTGTAGTTAGCCGTCTACACGAGCGACATTTCCCCAGTGTCGTTGCTGGTACCTCAACCCAACCGCCACCCCGAAAAAAATGTTGTGTCTGTAGCAGGAGTGGAATAAGGCGTGACACCCGCTATTTCTGTCCTGACTGTCCTGACCACCCGGCCCTATGCTTAGGAGAGTGTTTCGGGAAGTACCACACACAGGTACACCTAGCATAGGGATTGCATCTCACAGGACAGGCACACAGGGCTATTAGGGCCCTTTTACTCACAGCTGCTGCAAACCTCTCCTTTCACCTGGGATAAAGTGCATAACGTACTTCGCCACATCTTTGGGCGATTTGCGCTTTGCACATTGTCCCATGGGGAAGGAGAGGTTTGTTCTATAAAGGTAAAAAAAACTAAAGAAAAAAAAAATTACCGGTAAGTAAAAAAGTTAAAAAAGTTAAAAAAAGTTAATATGTTCTGTTCTAAAGTTACGGCCTGGTTTTTTCTTTTTTTTTACCTTCCAGGTGGACCAACCGATCGACTAGCTGCAGCACTGATGTGCATTCTGACAGAAGCATTGCGCTGCTGTCAGATTACACGCAAGTCGGTGTATGCGGCGCTGCAAGACGAGATTTCTCCTCTGCAGTAAAAGATACGTTTGCCGAGGCATATGAGCTGAGGAGGTGGCGGTGTTCATATACTTTGGCAAACACTTTGTATATATAAAAAAAAAATCCCGGCAATGATTTATTCATCCACATCGATTGATGTGAATGGATAAATCTGGTTTGCCAGGGCATACGAGCTAAGTGGGTATGGATGTTGGGCGGAGCTCCTATGTCCTGGCAGATGCCTTTCCCCTCCTTTTTCTTTTTTTGGCAGAGATTTTTTCATCCACATTGATCGATGCGAATGAAGAAATCTGTGCCGTTCATTTTTTTCTTTCAGCCCAGAGGCTGAACGGAAAAAAAAAATCTCATTACCCGTATGCTCAATATAAGGAGAATAGCAGAAACTCCTAATGCTGGGCATACATGTAATGATTGCGGAGACCCTCAAATGCCCGGGCAGTACAAACACCCCACAAATAACACCATTTTGGAAAGAAGACACCCCAAGGTATTCGCTGAGGGGCATATTGAGTCCATGAAAGATTGAAATTTTTGTCCCAAGTTAGCGGAAAGGGAGACTTTGTGAGAAAAAAATCAAAAAAATCAATTTCCGCTAACTTGTGCCAAATTATTTTTTTTTCGATGAACTCGCCATGCCCCTCATTGAATACCTTGGGGTGTCTTCTTTCCAAAATGGGGTCACATGTGGGGTAGTTATACTGCCCTGGCATTTTAGGGGCCCCAAAGCCCCAAAGTGTGAGAAGAAGTCTGGTATCCAAATGTCTAAAAATGCCCTCCTAAAAGGAATTTGGGCCCCTTTGCCCACCTAGGCTGCAAAAAAGTGTCACACATGTGGTATCTCCGTATTCAGGAGAAGTTGGGGAATGTGTTTTGGGGTGTCATTTTACATATACCCATGCTGGGTGAGATAAATATCTTGGTCAAATGCCAACTTTGTATAAAAAAATGGGAAAAGTTGTCTTTTGCCAAGATATTTCTCTCACCCAGCATGGGTATATGTAAAATGACACCCCAAAACACATTCCCCAACTTCTCCTGAATATGGAGATACCACATGTGTGACACTTTTTTGCAGCCTAGGTGGGCAAAGGGGCCCACATTCCAAAGAGCACCTTTCGGATTTCACAGGTCATTTACCTACTTACCACACATTTGGGCCCCTAGAATGCCAGGGCAGTATAACTACCCCACAAGTGACCCCATTTTGGAAAGAAGACACCCCAAGGTATTCCGTGAGGGGCATGGCGAGTTCCTAGAATTTTTTATTTTTTGTCACAAGTTAGTGGAAAATGATGATTTTTTATTTTTTTTTTCTTACAAAGTCTCATATTCCACTAACTTGTGACAAAAAATAAAAACTTCCATGAACTCACTATGCCCATCAGCGAATACCTTGGGGTGTCTTCTTTCCAAAATGGGGTCACTTGTGGGGTAGTTATACTGCCCTGGCATTCTAGGGGCCCAAATGTGTGGTAAGGAGTTTGAAATCAAATTCTGTAAAAAATGACCAGTGAAATCCGAAAGGTGCTCTTTGGAATATGGGCCCCTTTGCCCACCTAGGCTGCAAAAAAGTGTCACACATGTGGTATCTCCGTATTCAGGAGAAGTTGGGGAATGTGTTTTGGGGTGTCATTTTACATATACCCATGCTGGGTGAGAGAAATATCTTGGCAAAAGACAACTTTTTCCATTTTTTTATACAAAGTTGGCATTTGACCAAGATATTTATCTCACCCAGCATGGGTATATGTAAAATGACACCCCAAAACACATTCCCCAACTTCTCCTGAATACGGAGATACCACATGTGTGACACTTGTTTGCAGCCTAGGTGGGCAAAGGGGCCCACATTCCAACGAGCACCTTTCGGATTTCACTGGCCATTTTTTACAGAATTTGATTTCAAACTCCTTACCACACATTTGGGCCCCTAGAATGCCAGGGCAGTATAACTACCCCACAAGTGACCCCATTTTGGAAAGAAGACACCCCAAGGTATTCCGTGAGGGGCATGGCGAGTTCCTAGAATTTTTTATTTTTTGTCACAAGTTAGTGGAAAATGACGATTTATTTTTTTGATTTTTTTTTCTTACAAAGTCTCATATTCCACTAACTTGTGACAAAAAAAAAAAAACTTCCATGAACTCACTATGCCCATCAGCGAATACCTTGGGGTGTCTTCTTTCCAAAATGGGGTCACTTGTGGGGTAGTTATACTGCCCTGGCATTCTAGGGGCCCAAATGTGTGGTAAGGAGTTTGAAATCAAATTCTGTAAAAAATGACCAGTGAAATCCGAAAGGTGCTCTTTGGAATATGGGCCCCTTTGCCCACCTAGGCTGCAAAAAAGTGTCACACATGTGGTATCTCCGTATTCAGGAGAAGTTGGGGAATGTGTTTTGGGGTGTCATTTTACATATACCCATGCTGGGTGAGAGAAATATCTTGGCAAAAGACAACTTTTCCCATGTTTTTATACAAAGTTGGCATTTGACCAAGATATTTATCTCACCCAGCATGGGTATATGTAAAATGACACCCCAAAACACATTCCCCAACTTCTCCTGAATATGGAGATACCACATGTGTGACACTTTTTTGCAGCCTAGGTGGGCAAAGGGGGCCCACATTCCAACGAGCACCTTTCGGATTTCACTGGCCATTTTTTACAGAATTTGATTTCAAACTCCTTACCACACATTTGGGCCCCTAGAATGCCAGGGCAGTATAACTACCCCACAAGTGACCCCATTTTGGAAAGAAGACACCCCAAGGTATTCGCTGATGGGCATAGTGAGTTCATAGAACTTTTTATTTTTTGTCACAAGTTAGTGGAATATGAGACTTTGTAAGAAAAAAAAAAAAAAAATCATAATTTTCCGCTAACTTGTGACAAAAAATAAAAAGTTCTATGAACTCACTATGCCCATCAGTGAATACCTTAGGGTGTCTACTTTCCGAAATGGGGTCATTTGTGGGGTGTTTGTACTGTCTGGCCATTGTAGAACCTCAGGAAACATGACAGGTGCTCAGAAAGTCAGAGCTGCTTCAAAAAGCGGAAATTCACATTTTTGTACCATAGTTTGTAAACGCTATAACTTTTACCCAAACCATTTTTTTTTTTTACCCAAACATTTTTTTTTTATCAAAGACATGTAGAACAATAAATTTAGAGCAAAATTTATATATGGATGTCGTTTTTTTTTGCAAAATTTTACAACTGAAAGTGAAAAATGTCATTTTTTTGCAAAAAAATCGTTAAATTTCGATTAATAACAAAAAAAGTTAAAATGTCAGCAGCAATGAAATACCACCAAATGAAAGCTCTATTAGTGAGAAGAAAAGGAGGTAAAATTCATTTGGGTGGTAAGTTGCATGACCGAGCAATAAACGGTGAAAGTAGTGTAGGTCAGAAGTGTAAAAAGTGGCCTGGTCTTTCAGGGTGTTTAAGCCATAGGGGCTGAGGTGGTTAATAGAGTTGAGCGAACCCGAACTGCAAAGTTCAGGTCCGTACCGAACTTTGCGAATTCGGGTACCCGGACCGATTCGGGACCTGGTTCGAGTTCGGGCATTTAATAAAGCTTGTTGAAAGACTCCAGGGCAGCCAATCAACAAGCTTTTAAGCTGTGGGCACTTAGAAGCCATCACAGCCATGCCTAGTAATGGCATGGCTGTGATTGGCTGGTGCATCATGTGACCCAGCCTCTATACAATCTGGATCACGTGTAGCACCACCCATCAGCTCTCAGTAGTGCAGGGACAGGAAGCAGGCAGCTGAAGTGAGGGAGAGTGTTAGGAATTTTATCTGGCTATTTATACTGTGGGTGACCTATAATGATTTTTTGTGGGTGCAATACACCAGCTTTGCACCCCTGACGCAGAAATATAATAATTAATCTGGCTGTTAAGGCCTCTTGCACATGAAAGTTTTTTATTTCAATGGCTCCGCAAAAAAAATAAAAAAACGTAATGTACTCTGTATGCATTCCGTTTCCATATTTCCGTATTTAACTAAGCACATGGGCAAGGTGCTGAAACAGGCCCCAGCGTGTCTGCCAAGCCACAGAACACAAAAAATGGATGTGGAGAAGCTGATCCTACTCAATCAAGAGTGTCCCCAGCTTTGGGACACCCACTGCGATACCTACCATGACCGCCTGACCAAGGAAAGGTCATGGGACGAGGTCACAGGCGAGATGCTGGTCAGAGAGTGGGAGAAGACCAATGCATCCAAACGGCGCAAATTAGGTAAGCCAACCCATGCAGATGTTTTTAGTTCTGAAAATGTTTATGGTTTATGTCTACCTTTGATGCAGTGGCCTATATATGTGGAAGTACTGAAAAAAGGGATTTTTGTAGGGGGACTCAGAAGATGTTATAAAATTTATAAAATAGTTATATTCCTTGTCACCTTCCGCCACACTATACATTGATATATTACATCAGCCATGGCCACCTGTGGCTCTCCAGCTGTACTGAAACTATAATTCCCAACATGGCCTGCTGTAGGCTGTTCTCTTTAATAAAACTCTGCACGTTTGGAGTAGTAGTTAGTTAACAGCTGTAGAGCCACATATTGGGTATAACTGTATTTGAAAGATATAACGTTTGGCAAATGTTTGAGCAGTCGCTCGTTTCCCTGGTATCTGCAGAGGTAAAACAACCCCATCTGATCAAAATAGACAGAAATGTGTGTTTAGTGGCCTATTAAATGTATAGGGGCAAAATCATTTTAAAATTACATGTGTACTGCAGTAACACAATGTTTGTAAAATACAGGTTACTGTATATGGTATCAACATAAATGTATTCCCATGTATACATTTTGGTTAAATTTTTACACGTGCATTTATATGTGTGTGTGTACATATACATTTAGAATGGTTGTTATGTTATATTTCTACAGTGCAACGAGTGAAGACCCGCTGGTAATCATGCCGTGATCAGTTTTGGCGGTCACTGCAAAGGGACACAGTGGCGATGTGGGCCCTCGAAAGAAGCCCTATCTCTACATAAGGCAGCTTCAGTTTCTGCGCCCTGTGCTGAATCTTAGGCCTTGAGTACCAAAGTCATTTTTTCTGCTATGCTCTCACTTGTAGCCTGCATTGCACATGCCTTGTACACCTTGTTCTCAGCCGGTAATATACTGCCCTTGTCCAGACCATGGTAGAAGACTTCAATCTAGCATTGTTTCCACTGACATGACCAGTACAAATGGGTGACATGTGAAACATCTGAGGATAGCGAGAAGGAACATCCATCTGTGCAGGTCCCGTCAACATTGCTAGGCGGAAGTCGGTGTGTACCATAGTGTGGACAAGGACAGTACATCACTGGCAGTACTGAAACAGACCTTGGCCTCTGCAATGCAGCACATTGCTAATGGGAACAATAGACCAAGAAATTAGCTAATAATGTACTTTATTTTATAAACAGTAATAGAAAAATCCAGCTCACCTGCATCTCTATCCTAAAATTGTTTCTCCTTTATTCACGGAAACCGCAGGTAAGATCTCGATACTTGTAGAAAGAAATATTGGAGTCTATTCTTATAGGTTCAGCTGTCTGGGCATTCCGTGTAAGCCATGAGTAAGAACCGCACGGTTCGAAACGCCTAGACTTTGGTTGACATCAGAGGATGGTTTTGTTGCTGCATGTACCTTTTCACTGAAAATAAAGAAACAAACAACTCTAAAATACTCCGGTGCTGGATCCAATATTTTTTTCTTTGCTACTTTATTTTATACACTAAATGAGATATGAAGGGTTTATTTGTGGTGCCATTTTTAAACCAAAGTAACCACTATATTAAGAGGTTCTCCAGCCTTTCAATAATGACAAGCAATACTCAACATAGTTTATCAAATTTTGACTAGGCTGCTGGACCCCTGTGTTCCAGTGTGGGTTATTAAATGTTTAGTATGGTCATACCCTTTTATACACACATTGTTTATTAAAAATGACCTCTCCTTCACAGCACCGTTGACAGCCTGGAGGAACTAGGGGGTAATGCTACAAGCTCTACGGAGGAAGAGGAAGCCGCTGGTCCCCTGGAATCCTCTCATCCTGTGGCTGAAGAGGCTGAAAATGTGGCACAGCAGGGGCGTCCGGAGAGAGCAGAGGACGAATCTGCTTTGGAGGGAGGTGCTGCAGGGCCATCAACCCCTGAAATACACAGAAGACAGCCTCAACGGAGAAGGGGGGCTAGAGACCTTCCCGATTCTGCCGCAAATAATCGAGCCCTGATTGATACTCACGTGCTCGATTATTTGAGGCAGAGAAGGAGTGAAGGGAGGGAGGAGCGAATGCTCAGTGGGCTAGCTCCCCTTATCCAAAAATATTCAGAGGGAATTATTATTATTTTTTATCCATTATTGTTTCTGTGGCCACAATAATGGATAGCCCCATGGATATACTGGAGCTGGTGCAGACTGTGGATAACTTAAAGCACTGCGCTTTAAGGTTATCCACAGAAGCACAATCTGTGCCCAGCATGGGGTCACAACATGCTTGGTCCAGCATGGTGTCACAACATGCTGGCCACAGCATGGGATCACAACATGCTGGCCACAGCATGGGATCACAACATGCTGGGTCCAGCATGGGGTCACAACATGCTGGGTCCAGCATGGGGTCACAACATGCTGGGTACAGCATGGGGTCACACACAACATGCTGGCCACAGCATGGGGTCACAACATGCTGGCCACAGCATGGGGTCACAACATACTGGGTCCGGCATGGGGTCACAACATGCTTGGTCCGGCATGGGGTCACAACATGCTGGCCACAGCATGGGATCACAACATGCTGGGTTCAGCATGGGGTCACAACATGCTGGGTCCAGCATGGGGTCACAACATGCTGGGTCCAGTTCTTATTATTCACCGCCCCTCTTTTACCAGGAGCATGAACATGGCTCCCATGCTCATTATGAAGGTCCCAGAATGCCATCACAACGCCAAAGTAAAGTTGCTGGGCCTCATGCACGTGCTCCGGGACCTTTTTTTAAGAGAGGGCCCGAACTGCAAGCCCTGCAGTTCCAGGTCGTCCATGAAGGGTCTGGTCCAATCCTCTAGATGAAGAAGATGGAACAGGTTCTAATAAATCAACTTCTGAGGGAGCATCATGCTTGAATAACCCAGGTGGCATTCTCCGGATGATAGTAATACTCTCCAGTTGTGTGTGAGTATTCCAAACGCACACTCCACATACCGACGGGCTCTACTCAGCCGATATTTGAAGATACGTCTGCTGTCATGCAGCTTGCGTCTGGGGAAGGGGCGCATTACATGTGGTGCCAAAGCAAACCCTTCATCAGCCACAATTACAAATGCAGCTGGTGGTCCCGCAGAACCTGGCAGTCTTCTGGGTTCTGGGAGGCCTAACTGGTTGGCTCGAAGTCTCTCACACATTCTAGAACTGAAAATGCACGCATATGCAGTGCTCCCATAGGCCCCGATATCCACAATTATAAACGTGTAAGTACTGTCAGCCAAAGCCATCAGCAATACAGAAAAATATTGTTTATAATTGAAGTACCAGGACACTGAGTGAGGCAGATTCTTAAAACGTATGTGTTTGTCATCCAGTGCCCTAATGCAGTTTGGAAACTGCGCATGAGCATAAAAACCCTCAGCAATTCGGATCCAATCCTCAGCCTTGGGCACTGGCATCACCGTGTCCCGGAGTCGCTGCCAAATATAATCACTGGTTTGACGATCTGAGAAATCGTTGAGACTCCCAGCAGGAACTCAAAATGCAGGGAAGAAAATGAATTCCCAGTTGCCAAAAATCTGGAAAACAAATAGAAAAACAATAATGCAACACAGATATACTATCACACCTAATAAATACACCAAATCTACATATACACATTATCACATTTTAGGCACACTATCGCACAGATTACATATAGACAAAATAAATAATTAATAGTTTGCACATTCTACAAATATAAAATAATGTGAAAAATACCAACCTCAACGTCACGATGAGCCGTTCCTCAGGAGAAATGCAGCGCTTCGTATTTGTGCCCTGGCGTGTGAGGCCAGGACGCAGAGACGCTAACAACAAGTCAAAGCTGTTCACAGACATAAGACAAAACCCACAAAATTTCTCAGGATGCTGTCGCAGATCCATGTACAGCGTGTGGAAATGACCCTTCCTGCGCCGCTGAGAGAGAATTGGGTGAACCCATCGCCTCCTCCTCCTCGGTTCCACATTCAGCATAGTTGGCTGCTGTTCCTGTTCCCGAGAAAGCAGCCAGCACAAGAGAACTATTTCCTCCGAATCGTCAGCCGTGATACAACAGAAAATTATAGTCAGAAAACAATGTCTGCCAAACACAGGTCTCAATGCTGCAACAAGCTGCATAAAATGGAGTCACAACAATCACATGACCAACTTAAATACGGAAACCATACGGAGATGTTTTTGCAGAAATACGGAACAGAAATGGAAACAAAAAATGGAACAACGGATCCGTTAAAAACGGACCCCAAAATACAGAAAAAGCCATACGGTCGTCTGCATGAGGCCTAATTCTGTGGGCGACCTATAGCGATTTTTTGTGGGTCCAATGCACCATCTTTGTACCCCTGACACAGAAATATAATAGTTAATCCGTCTGTTAGTTCGGTGGGTGACATATACCCATTTTTGGTGTGAGGTACTCCTGCACTGCATACCTGACAGGGAAATTAAAAGAGATAATCCGTCTGTTAGATCGGTGGGTGGGGGGGTGATCACAGACAAGCAGCCAACGTGGACAAGCTCACGTTCATTAAAATGAACCAGGCATGGATCCCACAGGACTTCTCCGTACTGTACCTTGTGCTGAGTAGACAAGTATACCGGCCACACCCAGCCATTGTTATACTCCAGCGCACTTTCTCTTTGCGTTCTCTTTTCCATTTCCCAATGTTTTGGGGCCTTCCCAAATTTATAAAAAAATAAGTAAAAAATAAATAAAGGAAAAAAAATTAAAATAAAAACAAAAACAGTGTTGGCTACCTCCTCCTCCACCGCCGCTTCCACATCCACCACCTCCTACTCCACTTTGACCTCCGCCTCCTAGTTCAAGATCATTATTTTTTATTGTTTTTCTATTCTATGTTATATTAAGTCATTTCCCTATCCACATTTGTTTGCAGGGCAATTGTCCTGATCTTACCCCCATTTTGCAGCCCTCTAGCCCTTACTACGACTATCTTACAGCCATTTTAGTGCACCAAAGTTTGGGTCCTCATAGATTTCAATGGGGTTTGGTTTCGGGTTCGAGTTCGGGTCCCGAACCCAAACTTTGACCCGAAGTTCGTCCGAAACCGGCGAACCCGAAACCCCACAGGTCCGCTCATTCCTAGTTATTAACACCGGCGTCTAAAACACTGGTGTTAATAAATGTGCCCAATGGATCCAGAAAAAAAGCATCAAAAAGGAGGAAAAATGGCAAAAAAAACTCATGCACACATGGGGCAGATTTACTATTGAAAATGCTCCAGATTTGTGGCGCATTTTACACCCACAAACTGGCGTGCATGCTTTGCATCACACTTACCTACTGTTTTACACACTTTTCTAACCATTTCACGCTTTGCCCAACAAGGGGGAGTGGCTACACAGAAGGGGGGGTACGGCCTAAATGCATCTGCAAGCACCAAAAAATGAACCAAAACGTTGGCGTATTTTTTGAGTAAAACTACAGCAACTTATAGGTTGCATAAACTTAGACTAGGCTACTTTTTCTTGGCGCTTGGACAGATTTTTTTAGCACATGGACACATTTTTGGCGGTGGTGTAAATCTGTCACAGGATTTATGATACTAGGTCCATGCATCAGAATAGCAACGTTACCCCATTGCGCATTACATGCAGATTTGCATGGGGTAATCAGTAATGTAATACAGTACCAGCTACGTAGAAAAATCTTATCTACATGTTGCAGAAGGTTTCTGGGTGTAAATGAACCTGCGGTGTGGATTTTGAGATCCACGTCGGCTCTTTCTGCAGATTTTAATTGCGGTTTCACCCTTTGCGATGCATACAGTGAAATCTGCGACAAAATAGATACGTAACGCATGCAAATTCTGACACGGATTTGTTGTGAGATCTACATCAAGTACATTCAAGTGTACAACGTAGGCAAGGCACTTTTACACATGGCAGAAATTCTCATACATTCACGTGTGCACATAGGCAAGGCCACCTGCACACAGGTAAACGCGCATAAGATCCGCACGAATATCAGTGCGGATTGTATATCCACAATGTCTAACAGCGTTTTTTGGAGACCTCACCATTCCATTGAAAAGGGTGAAATTCACAGCTAAAACCACAAATTTCCACATGGAAAAAAAATCTGCATCGTGTGCATGAGATTTATGTAATGTCATACACTATGCTGGTAGCGTAATACGCTGTGGTTTTTCTACACGGGAATCCACGTGGAAAAACTACACGTATTCCGCGTGTGCAGCTGGCCTAAAGGGGCTGCAAAGGATCTGTGCCAGTTGGCATGAACCAATTGGGTGCCTGCACACGTTGCAGTTTATGTGCAGTTTTTCCATGTGGATTTTTGTGCAGAAAAACCCCAGTGTAAGGCCTCATGCACACGGCCCGTATTGCGGCCCACGAACAGGGGGTCTGCAATATACGGGCCCCGGACGTTTGTGCACCGCATCACAGATGCCGATCTTTTTTTTTGCGGTGCGGACGGATCACGGACCTATTCAAGCTGAACGGGTCTGGAACCATCTGCGGCAGCCGCACGGATGGTGCAAATTGCAGCCCCCCATTGCACGGAATGGCCGGGCAACGGATGTGTGCATGAGGCCTAATATAGTGTCTGCAAAATGAATGAGATTTGCCAAACACATTGCGTATTTCATACGTGCGGAAATTGATTGATCTGGATTTTAAAATCCACAGCATATCAATTCTTTGTGGGATTCCGCACATTACGTAACGTGGTTTTCCCCATAAACATCAAAGGGGTTGTTAAAATGAACCAAAAATCGTAAACAAAAACGCCACAAAAACCACGATAAACAGTGCAGCATTATGTGTGGTTTTTATTGCATTATTGATGCAGTGCTTACAAAAAATATAAAACCTCACACAAAAGACTAAATGCATCACCAAAAACCTGGCACCGACCGCGCGGCGGAGGACTGCTCACTTTTATGTAGTCATCCATGTCAACTGGTCTTCCCCAAATCACCCCCCAGGCCACTGCAAGCACTTAAAGGGGTTCTCCGCTGCTTACACCCCTCTGGGGTTTCATTCTCACTTCATAGAAACCTTTTATTACTCCCCTTGTCAGTGATTCCTGACTCTGGGAACCTCAGGGCCACTCCGCATTATGAGGCACTGGTGGGGGCCCGGCTCGCACAGATTGCACCCCTCCCCGGGCAGGCTTTGGTGCAGTCCTGCACTATATAAGCGCACTGCAGGCAGCTTGCGGCAGTTAGTATCTGATTAGTAGGGATGGAGGGGCAGCGCTGTGCCGGGCGGTTCGATACATGGCTGGCCAGCTTCATGGCTCCGCGGCCCGAGGACGAGCAGTACTGGGAGGCGGAAGGAGCAGACGGGAGGACGAGCGCCCCCTGCCGACGGCTGCTCCACATGTGTGATGAAATCCTGTTGCAGATTTTGGATCTCCTTGACCCTTTCTCTCTGCTCCGTGTTGGCGGCGTGTGCAGCACACTGTATCGGGTCAGCAGCACAGATAGCCTGTGGGCCAAGCACTGCAGGGTGGGTATAGTGCCAAGGGCATGGAATGAGGGATGCCAGTGTGCTGGTACCTGTTGTGGCCGTGCATTATCATAGTGACTGAAGTTATGATCATGCAGTTTCCCAGGGAATGGCGCACAAATGTCTCCCTTTTTGTTGAAAAGTAAATATTCGATTGGCTTGGTGTAGGGATTTCACAATGCTGGCAGCATGGATAGTGGGTGACCATGCCGGGAACATGTATCATCATGGACGTATTAACCTCTTATGGGCTGTTCCTTCTGGGGCAACCCTAGAGGGTATATATGGCCATCATATAGGGGCGCGTACAAAGGTTTACATGTCAACCCATTAAAGGGGTATTCTGATAATGTGAAGTTATCACCCATCTACAAACCTCTATGGGACCTGCTGGTGAATGGTTGATCTGGTGGGGCATGGGGTCATGTTCTCACCATCATTGGGCTTTCTAGTGATATGACCCCAATGTTCTAATAGTTATCTGTATAGGGGATAAAATAAACTTACCAGGACACCTGTCATCAGGATCAACCCTATTAAACCAGACATACTGGCAAGTAGGGCCCATCATGTTGATTTAACCCCTTCAAGCGACAGCCAGTTTGGACCAAATGCCGGAGCCCCATTTTTTTTAATCTGACGTCGGTTTATGTGGTAATAATCTGGAACACTTACTTATCTAGGCCATTCGGAGATTGTCTTCTCGTGACACATTGTACATCATGTTAGTGGGGCATTTGAGTTCATGCGGTTTACCTTTTATGCATAAAATCTAAAATTTGGGGAAAAAAATTGCTATTTTCAAAATTAGAATTTCTCTGCTTTTAAGATGGATAGTGATACTTCATAAAATAGTTATTACTTTACATTCCCTGTATGTCTACTTTATGTTGGCATCTTTTTGTAATTGTCATTTTATTTTTTAGGATGTTAGAAAAATAGGGGTTTGGAAGCAAATTTTAAGTTCTAAAATCCACTTTTTTTGAGGACTAATTCAGTTATGAAGTAACTTTGAGGCTTACATAATAGAAACCACCCATAAATGACCCCCATTTTACAAACTACACCCCTCAAGAGATTCAAAACTGATTTTACAAACTTTATTAATCCTCTAGGTGTTCCACAAGAATTAATGCAAATTGGAGGGGAAATGTTAAAATTTTATCTTTTTATTTTTTTGTTCAGATTTTCCTGTAACACAGCAAGAGTTAACAGCCAAAGAAACCACAATATTTATTACCCTGATTCTGCAGTTTTCAGAAACCTCTGTGTTAGGGTTGTCCCGATACCACTTTTTTAGGACCGAGTACAAGTACCGATACTTTTTTTCAAGTAGTCACCGATACCGAATACCGATACTTTTTTTAAATGTCATGTGACCGTTTTGGGGGATCTGTGGATGACGCACTGTCATGTGGGGGATCTGTGGATGGCACTGTTATGGGGGATCTGTGGATGGCACTGTTATGGGGATCTGTGGATGGCACTGTTATGGGGGATCTGTGGATGGCACTGTTATGGGGGATCTGTGGATGGCACTGTTATGGGGGATCTGTGGATGGCACTGTTATGGGGGATCTGTGGATGGCACTGTTATGGGGGATCTGTGGATGGCACTGTTATGGGGGATCTGTGGATGGCACTGTTATGGGGGATCTGTGGATGGCACTGTTATGGGGGATCTGTGGATGGCACTGTTATGGGGGATCTGTGGATGGCGCTGTTATGGGGATCTGTGGATGGCGCTGTTATGGGGGATCTGTGGATGGCGCTGTTATGGGGGATCTGTGGATGGCACTGTTATGGGGGATCTGTGGATGGCACTGTTATGGGGGATCTGTGGATGGCACTGTTATGGGGGATCTGTGGATGGCACTGTTATGGGGGATCTGTGGATGGCACTGTTATGGGGGATCTGTGGATGGCACTGTTATGGGGGATCTGTGGATGGTACTGCTATGGGGTGGGATATCTGTGGATGGCATTGTTATGGGGTGGGGGGATCTGAGGATGGCATTGTTATTTGGTGGGGGATCTGTGGATGGAACTGTTATGGGGAGGATCTGTGGATGACACTGCTATATGTCATCCACAGATCCCCCTCATAACAGTGTCCCCCAATACACCGGGCCCCGCCGCTCACCGAAGTATTTATAAACGTGAATCCTTATCCTGTTGTTAAGTTGAACTAACGCTGCCCTCTCCCATGTTCCCCTGTATCCCCCTGTATCCCCACAGCACTTACTTAAGCTTCCATAGCAGGCAGAGCGGACGGCACCAGTAACGTCACTCACTGACGTCGCGCGCCTGCTCCGCCTGCTTCACTCATAAAGTGGGCGGAGCAGGCGCTCGACGTCAGTGAGTGACGTTACTGCTGCCGTCTGCTCTGCCTGCTATGGAAGCTTAAGTAAGTGCTGTGGGGATACAGGGGGATACAGGGGAACATGGGAGAGGGCAGCGTTAGTTCAACTTAACAGGATAAGGATTCACGTTTATAAATACTTCGGTGAGCGGCGGGGCCCGGTGTAAGAGTACAGTGACTGCACCGGGCCCCGCCCATAGTTACGCCCAAAGTATTCTATTTATGTATCGGGGCGGGGTATCGGCGGCTGAGTACCGCCGAGAAAACTCGGAATCGGTCCCGATACCGATACTAGTATCGGTATCGGGACAACCCTACTCTGTGTGGTCGTAAACTGCTTTATGGGCACACAGCAGGGTGCAGAGGGAAAGGAACACCATAATCTTAACGGAGGGCAGATTTTGCTGGAATGGTTTTCAGGTGCCATGTCACATTTGAAGAGACCCTGAGGTATCCCTAGAAAGAATGGGCTGTAGTTTTTATTGGTATCCTTTTTGTGTACATGTCTTTTTGATCACTTTTTATACCTATTTTTTTTTTTTTGGGGAGGTGGGCAAAAATTGCTTTTTTTTCTATGGGGTTCCTCTTGTGGTAAATATTATGGAGTATTCATTTTGTTTCGGCCGGTAAATATTTAGATTTTATTCTGTGGGTTCATACGAATGTGGCGATACCAAATTGATGGGTCTTTTTACTTTTTTTAGCATAAAATCCCTTTTGTGTTAATTCTATTTTGCATCACCATATACTAAAGTCCATAACCTTTTTATTTTTTCACCAATATAGCTGTATGGGGGCTTGTTTTTTGTGGGACATGCTGTAGTTTTTATTGGGTACATATGTCTTTTTGATCACTTTATTTTTTGTGGGGGTGAGGTGACAAACACAATTCCGTCATTGTTACGGCGTTCACCGCGCGGGATTAGTTACATGATACTTTTATAGATCAGGTTGTTATGGACACGGCGATACCAATCATGTAGTATTGTTTTTCATTTTTTAATGACTTATAAATCAACAGATATGAGGACTTTTATTTTTATTTAAATGTTTACTTTAACTTTATATTTATTTTTTAAATCAAGACCCATTTGGATCTTGAAGATCCAGTGGGCCTGATGCATATACAGTGCATTGCAATAGTTATCTGATGCAATGCACTGTATAGTCTGTGCTACATTTACACTAAGGCTGATCAGCCTTGGGCTACTTTCACACTGGCGTTTTTGCTTTCCATATGTGAGATCTGTTCAGGGCTCTCACAAGCGGTCCGAAACGGATGGCCCTAATGCATTCTGAATGGGAAAGGATCTGCTCAGAATGCCTGTTTGCCTTCGTTCCATCTCCATTCCGCTTTGGAGGCGGACATCAAAACGCTGCTTGCAGCGTTTTGATGTTAGTCTGACGAAACTGATCCGTTCTGAACAGATGCAGACGTTTTTGTATTATCTGAACTGATCTGTCTGTGCAGATCCATGACTGATCCGCACCAAACGCGATTGTGATAGTAGCCTTAGGTACATGGCAGCCCGGGCGACTTGGTAAGGTGTCTGGTTGCCATGGCAACCACTGGGCTGCTGCCATCGCAGCAGCTACGGCCCGATGGAAGAAAGAGGGAGCTCCCTCTCAACTCTATGAATGCTGCTTGCGGCTACTGACATAGGCATCTATGGGGTTAAATTTCAACCATTGCAGCAGAGTGTTAGCTGTAAGTTACAGCTGACACTGATGGCAGAGGCTCAGGAACGAAGCTGCTGCCATCACACAGACTCACTGCAGGGGGCATAGTGGGGGGTCAATGGCACAATCGGGGGTCAATGGCACAATATGGGGGCATGATCAGGGCCACAGTGGGGGGGTCATTAGATTATCTGGGGCATTGGTGGCACACAGGGGGTCTCCCATGGATATCACAGCCTGAGGGTACTTTCACATTAGCGGCAGGGGACTCGGGCGGGCTGGCTGTTCTGGCGGCTGAACAGCCTGTCGGATCCGTCCTGCCGCTAGTTCACGTGTGTCCCCCGACTGCTGCTGCCGGAAATCTGCCCCCACCCTCATTATAGTCAATGGGGATGGAGCGTCAGTCCGGGGGAACACGTGAACTAGCAGCAGGACGGATCTGACGGGCTGTTCACCTGCTGGAACAGCCTGCTGGAGTCCCCTGCCGCTAGTGTGAAACTAGCCTGAAACTAGCATTTTGTCACTGAAGCGCTCCAATTGGTTAGTCTGCAGAGACTAACAAATCGGAGCGCTTGCCGGCAAGGGACCACTATGGTCCCTTGCCGGCTTCTCTGTGCGTGGGGACTCCGGGGCTGTGACACTTTAAAGTGTCACAGCCCCGGTAAGCGGATTGGACGTGACTATGTCCAAATTCAGTAAGCCACTTGCAATATGGGCGTACAGTTACGTCCAAATGCCTTAAGGGCAGCATAAGCCCTAGCAGCCAGTATGCAGCCAGGTTGATCCTGGTTACAGAGGCTCCTAAATTTTCAGAGTTCCATGTAATGCCCCCTCAAGGGAAAGGTGTGGTTAATCCAAGTAATATGAGATGTTTGGGGCTTCTAGTGCCCTTTAAAACTCTTTTGTCTAAATGATAAACAGCTGCAGAGAAATCTGTTTTTATTCATATGCAAATGAGCAATTGGAGCACCTAGAGCCAGGGCTGAATCGTCTGAGCACTGCTATGTAACATGCCCACTCCCTTTGATTGGCAGGGCAAGACAGCAGGCTGAGGGCAAAGCTATGTCCAAGACTGCGCTAGCATGTAAATATCACTATGTACGGTACTATAGCGGCACTACAATGAGATCTGCTCAGAATGCTAATTTGCATATTACTGCTTTGTTCAGTCAGAATATATGATCATACAGACACCGGTTATAAGTATAGAAAAACATGCATTTCTATGTGGCAATGCTATAGCTTAGGTTAAGCTATTTGTTTTGCATGTAGAGATCTGTGGTTGGAATGTCCTTTATATTGAGTTTTTTTTAGAAAGCTAACAAATGTTACTGGTTTCTTAATAATCATATTTTGTCTGTGATTAAACAGGTAATAGTTTTTGGCACACAAACATTTCTCCATATAGTAAGGGATTATTATGATTTTATATATTATACTATAGCCTTTTAATATGGTTTTGAAAAAACAATAGAAAACATGTCTCTCCTGGGACTTAAACCGGGGATGTCTACATGCAGGATAGACCACTAAGCTATAGCATTAGCACATGGAGATATAGGTTTTTCTATGCTTATAGGATAACACACATTACTGGTGTCTGATTTTATATTGTGCCTGTAAATAAAGCAGTGATATGTATATTGGCTTTCTGAGCAGATCTCAGTGTGGTGACGCTATAGTATATAGAGTTTGATATTAACATGCTAGGACACAGCTCTGCCTGCAGCATGTCTAGCCCTGTCAATCAAGGGGAGTGTTCAGAGCACAAGGGGTGTTACAAAGCAGTGCTCAAAATATTCAGCCTTTCCTCCTGGTGCTCCATTTGCTCATTTTCATATGAATAAAAATGCAGATTTTTCTGTAGCTATTTATCATGGAGACAAAAGAAATGTATAGTCTTAATCAGCATGAGCCCTAGCAGACAGTGTCTGGTTTAATAGCCTCTTTAAATTTTTCAATGAGTTCCATGTAATACCCACTCAAGGTAAAGATGTGGTTAACCCAAGTGATATGAGATGTTTGGGGCTTCCAGTGCCCTTAAAAGGATTTTCCGAGTGTTTTATACTGATGACTTTATCCTCAGGGTAAGTCGTCAGTATCTGAGTTGTGGGGGTCTGACACATGGTCTCCATGTCAATCAGCTGTTTGAAGAGGCCATGACACTCCAGTGAACGCCACAGCCTCCTTGCAGCTTACCACTGAATACCTGCTGTGCTTGGTATTGCAGTCCCAATTACTTGGATGGGACTGAGCTGTACATGGGCTATGTGACTCCAGTGGCCCAGGAAAAGGCTGCAGCACTCAACAGGTACACTGCAGCCTGATCTTCAAGAGTAGGCTTCGGATCATAGATCGGAAGTCTATTTGTTAAAAAACCCTTAGTTTGTAATACTGTTTCTGTATGGCATTAAAATGTATGGGCTCCGTGGAGCCAGACTTTGTCTTGGCCAAAGTTGTTCTAGACTTCGCTGAATGACTACGGTATTCCTATTTGCTGATTTAAAAACATTTTAAAATAGGAATCCGAAGTCCGCTTTGGTACTGGCGGTTACCTCGATACCGAAGCAGACTTCAGATTCCTATTTTAAAATGTTTTTAAATACACAGGTAGGAATACCTAAGTCTGACATGACTTTGGCAGAGACCGTTTTCCTACACACAGCAAATGCTGTGCGGAAACAGCATTACCAACAAAGTTTTTCATTGAATCGACTTCTGATCTATGATCCAAAGCACAATTTGCTTTAGCTTAGACAAAGGGTTCTGGGATATGGACCCCCTACTGATCAGATACTGATGACCTTTCCTGATGGGTCATCCAGTGTAAAACACTAAGAAAACCCCTTTAACATTCTGAGGTTAATAACCCATGCTGATGTGATTCTGATTGGCCACACAGAGGCTAAGGCGCCATAAGTTGGTTTTGCAAGGAAGGGTATGGCACAAATGCTAGCTGGACAAATTGTTGCATGCAATGTTTTTTCCCCTTCCCCCACGACAGCACCACAGATGGCTCCGCCTCCCAGGACAGAAAATAAATGGGTCCGCACCTGTTCCGCAGAATTGTGGAATGGATGTGAACCCATCTTGCGGACGTGTGAATGGACCCATATGTTAGGCTGGCAGGACCCAAGGAGCCAGTAGTAGTCCAGGGCTGCTATGGTGCTCTTACAGCAGTCGTGTGTGTACTCCTCAATGGGAGTGAGACTGTGCTGGAGATTCCAGCAAAAGAACAGCCCAAGGTGGGTGTTGTATTCCGCTGCATCTGGCCAGAACCCAGCGTGGATGGGATCTTCCGTACGCTGGTACGTGCGGTCCAGAGGAGGAGGCATCGTGAGAACCGATGCTCTTCCGGGGGGGACGTGTGTTCCAAGCGACATTCTTTCGGGTGAGGTCTGGATGTGTTCCACAGGCGCGGGGAGAAGTTAGAATAATTTCAAAGGAGCAGGATGCCGGAAACATTCTGGCGTAGTGTTGGGAGGCTTCACAAGTAGGCTGTAGAGACCGGTTGTGCTCCCTTCGTTCCTGTGCCTGTATGTATATATTTTCAAACTGGCGGTTCTGCTGTCCTCGTATATTAGAACCCTCCGGTGAGGTGTTCTATCCCTCCTCATTAAAGTTATACTAAGATACTTCATTTTTCACCAGACGTCCTGGTTTTGAGATGGAGGAAAAAAGATCAGATCCAGTGGAAGGAGAGATTCTGGTGCCGGTACCTGGCAAACTTAGAGGGGGTAAGTGCCCAGTATTTGATACCATACTGAAATATGGTTATTTCTGTAGCTTGTGCCTAAGCAAGTATTGGCAAAGAGAGAATGAGTGCGCTGTATGTACATGTCCTCTGTCATCCTCATATACAAAAAAAGCTGTGCCAACAGTGTATTGAGAACTGTTGCTGAAGAGTCGCCTAGCTTTGAGAAATGAGATCTTATTGGGTCAGAGGTGAAATACTCCCTAAAACCTGTTGGACAAAAGAAGTCTGTGGAGCAGTGGGAGTCGGAAGCATGTTCTTCAGTGGATAGTGAAGTCTTTAAAGGGGACGACTCAAAATTCCTCTTCGGCAGATGACATGGAGGGTAGAACTTTATTTCCAGTGGAAGACACTGACAAGTTGCTAAAGGCGATATGATCCACCTTGGAATTGGAGGACTTAAAAGACGATAAGTCTGTGGCTGATTCGGTGTTTGAGGGCCTTGGGGAAAAAGGCACAGACTTTTTCCTTTGCATAAAAGTATGTTAGCCATTATTGACTGAGAATGGAAGAAACCAGATAAGGCCTTTATCACCAAAGGCTTTAAAAGAAAGTATTATCCCTTTTGAAGAGGAATCATCTTGGGATAAAGCCCCAAAAATAGATGTGGCTATATCTAAGATTTCTAGAAGGTCTTCCTTACCTTTTGAGGATATGGGATTCCTATGAGATCCTTTGGATGAAAAAATTTATGCTTGTCTTAGAAACACTTGGGAGGCTGCGGCCTCCACTTTCAGACCTAACATTACTGCCATGGTTACAGCCAGATCCATGGCCGTTTGGTTAAAGACTAGAATGTCAAATTAAAGAGATGTCCAAGAGAACAGATCCTAGCATCCTTGCCCACCTTCCAGAAGGCAGTTGATTTCATCACCAATGCTTCTGTAGATGCGGTTAAGCTGGCAGCTAGGGCTTCTTCCCTCTCCAATTCTGCCCGCCGAGCTCTTTGGTTGAAGAATTGGAAAGGGGGGACGACTACTTGTCCTCTAAACAAAGATTGTGTAGTATCCCTTGTCAGGGTCAGTTTCTATTTTGTTCAAAACTACTCTCCTGGAGAAGGCAGCGAATAGAAAAAAGATTTCCAGGGTTTTCTCAAGAATCCTCCTTTGCTCGCTTCAAAAGAGAAGACGCCCCTTTCGTACATCATCCAGATTTCCATTTCATCCACCATGATGGCTTACACATGAGATTGACCCCTTGACCTCTGTAGGGACAAACACAGATAGTTTAAAAGCCACCACCCACTCTCTTCAGAGTTTCCTGTCCCTACGGGGGTGTCACACAGAGAAGCCTCCCAGAGGGGAGGTGAAGAGTTTACTTTTACTTCAGTAGATTTTTGTGCCTTTACTGGTAGGATTATCCTACCGATCTTCTCCTCTGCCCTCCTGCAGCTCTTGCTAAAGCTGGGCAGAGGAAGTTGGGGTGATTCTTGTCCCTAAAGCAGGGGCCTGCTCTCACCCCTTTCTGCATGGTCTCCCTTCCTTTTGAAGAAGCAGACCTGGGAAAGCGAGATGCCACTCCATGTGAAAACTAGCAGGCGATTCTGACAATATCTCCATTGACTCCAGCAGCATGTCTGCTCCAGAGGCCCCTGGAACCCGCATGGACATTGCAGACCCACCTTTGGCTCCTTCTGGGAGTTCCCCTGTGGGGATAATCAGCAAATGTCACTTGTTTTCTTTTGAAAGTTTGCTCTTTAGTAGGGAGTAAAAATAAACTAAAATCAAACAAATATATATTAAGTGTGCCACTTAAAAAAATAATAATCTCCCGCGGCGAAGGCTGGGCAGCGGGGGCAACATGGACGCTCGCTCCGACTCATGCTGGGGCCTGCGTTTCCATTCAATTTGGGTCTTCCTTCCACGCAGAGTAGGAAGCAGACCTCCAATGGCCACAGTCTCAGGGGGCGCTCGCTCCAGCTCATTCTGGAGCCTGCGCAGGCTCCATATTGCGACCGGGCTTCCACAGACATTCAGGAAGCAGACCACTGATGCCGGCACTCACATGGGATGTGCATGTGCTGTGTGGTGCACGCTTCATTGATACTAGCAATAATGAATGGCGGAAGGGATCTACGGCGCACAGGGATGACATCAAATGCTGACAAGGTTAAATGTAGCTCTCGTGTATCTCTGGAACAGCAACTCCGCCACCGTGTTAACATAGGAAGCTCCAGCATCCCGTCAGGAGGGTCTGACCCCTCTCCGGCTGCACCTCCGGTGAGTTCTCCTATGGGGAGTATGGTCCATATGATACTTGGTTACTCTTCTGTTCCTTAGGGAGCTAGAGAAAAAGTCTATGCCCAGACCTCTAAAGTGCGCTACTTGTGCCAAGAGACTTCCAGATAACTACAAAAATTTATATACAAGTGGCAAAAGTTGAGGACTTATCTGCCATATGAGGATTCAGGACAATTAGGAGATCACATGGAACGAAAGGCAGATGTCCTTTTAAGGAAATGCTGGGAAGCCTCCATGTTTCAGATAAAGACAAACAGCGGCAACTTCTGTGACTAGGGCTATGTACTCTGGGTCAATTAGTTAGAAAATCGCATAAAGAATAAAGCTCCTAGGGAAGAAATTTTTACCTTCTATTCCATTTCTTAGGTCCGCCACTGCTTTTCCGGCTGACACTTCTGCAGAATCAGTCAGATTGCTGGCTAAAGACTCGGCTCTTTCAGACTCTGCTAGGTGAGCGCTCTGGATGAAATCCTGGAGGGGGTGATAGGACCTCCAAAGAAAATTTGTACTCCATCGCCTTTTCAGGGGAGAATGTCTTCGGCCCTGTACTAGGAAAGTGTCAGATAAAAAGAAGGGTTTTCTGGAAGAGAATAAAAGGAAACCTTTTCATCCCTTCAGTTCGCAGTCCAGACCCTGGGGGGGGTTGAGGGAAAGCGGGTGCTTGAGTTATCAGAAAAGGGGCTTCCTTAATTCCCAAAAGTCACCAGAATAGGAGGGGGTTTGAGGAATTCTCTGACCCAGTGGAAATGTAACATCAAAAATCCCTGGGCTTAGACATCGTGAATGTTTATAAAAATAGAATTTTCCTCTACTCCTCCTCCATTAAGATTTTGGGCCCCACCGTTTTATTAAAAATATGGCAAGGTGTTTAGACGAAAAAAGGTAGTAAAAAATATACCCGATTTAGACTGGGGAAGGACTCCTATTCAAGGTTATTCTTGGTACAAAAACCAGACTGATCTTCCAGTACCATCATAATTTTAAAAGATCTAAACAGGGCGATAACTTGCACAATGTTCAAAATGGAGGTGTTTTCGTTTATCGTTCCCTAAGGGGCTTATATGACATCTGTTGATCTAAAAGATGCTTACGATCCTGTTCCTATCTATCTCAATTCAAAAACATTTCTGAGATTTGCAAGAGATGACAAGGGATCAATGCATAATTTCCAATTAGCTGCCCTTGCTTCCTCAGCACCAAGAATCTTCACAAAGCTGGTTGTGAAGATGATATCTCCTCTAAGACAAGGACTACTAATCTTCCCATACTTGGATGATTTCCTTATAATAGGAAACTCAGAATTAGAAGCAATCAGTAAAGACAAATTTTTGCAAAAATGCAGACGGTTGGTTGGTAAACGTGAAAGTCCTTCTGGATCCTGTCATCCAACAGGAAGTTTCTAGGAGTAATGTTAGTTTCAATGTCTGAAACTTCATCTCTCCCACAGGGAAAAATTGACTATTTGGGAAAGAATAAGCGTTCCAATCACAAAACCAGGTGCTCTCAGAGGAGCTATGAGCATTCAGGGATTCATTACATTATGCAGACCTGGATCCTGAGGTGTTGGAACAGAAGTCAATCATCCCTAGACAGGAAGATAATCATTCCTTACAAAGTAGTCGTTTTTAAATTGGTGGAAAGACCAGTCAAAGAGTGGCTTCTGGCAGAAAGAACCATAGATACAAATCGTGACCGGTACAAGTTGGGGAACAAAAATAGCCCCCTCAACCTAGCAGGGAAATGGTCAGAGGAAATAAAAAAAAAAATCTCAAACTACAGAGCTGCGAGCGGTCTGGGAGACTCTAAAGCCTCATTCACACGTCAGTGTTCGGTCAGTGATTTCCATCAGTGATTGTGAGCCAAAACCAGGAGTGGAGCCTCCACAGACATAAGGTATAAGGGAAAGATCTGCACCTGTTCTGTTTAGAGCACCACCTGGTTTTGGCTCTCAATCACTGATGGAAATCACTGACCGAACACTGACTGTGTGAACGAAGCCTAAAAGTAGCTCAAAACCAGGTATGCAGAACTAACACAAAAATAAAATGTTCTACCCATTACAACAGTTCATCTCAGTGGATCAGAAAATCTAGAGGTGGACTTTTTGAGCGGAAAACCCTAGACCCGAAAGAATGGTCTTTAAATCAGGGAATCTTTAGGGAAATTTCCAAAAGTGGCAGGCCACAAATGGACTTGTCCGCCTCAAAGAAAAATGCAAAAGTCGAATACGTTTGTTTCTTAGATCCCAGAGAGGCCTTGGGCAGTAGATGCATTTTATTTTTTTCAATAAAACTGACATGGGACCTAGCATATGCTTTTCCTTCCTGGACTCTAATTCCCCCAACTCCTACAGGAAATTCTAAAACAGACCCAGTAATGGTGATATTAATAACCCCCTACTGGCCAAAAAGAAGCTGGTTCTCCATTCTAAACAAAATGGCTGACCGCTCGCTATCAGGCAGTAAGTTTGGAAGCCTCGCAGTTCCTTGCCTGAACCAGGCGGAGGACCGAGTGCTGGGACACCAGGGCCTGAGTGACCAAGGGGCATACAGTTAAAAAAAAAAAAAAAAACTAGCAGGGAAAGTTACCGCTATTTACCTAAAAATCTGGAAGATGTACTGTAGATGGTTGGGAGATGATTCTCCAAATATGTCCTCCCCATGTATTCAGAAAATTCTGGATTTTCTTGTGAAAGGTCAAACCTTTTAACTTGGGCCAAGTTCCCTAAAAGTCTACATCTGTGCCCTGGGGGCATTCTACAGATGGGTGAAATGTTTCATGAGGGCAGCATCCAGACTTAGACCATCATTAACTCCTAAAGTTCCTCAGGGGTTTTTAAATTTAGTCCTAAAGGGGTTTGACAAGATCTCCTATACTAGACATCTCCATTAAACATCTCTCCTTAAAACGTCCTTAATAGCCATAACATCGGCTAGACGTCTGGGGGAAATACAGGCCTCTCTTGCTGAGAACCTTTTCTTTTTAAATTTCCTGACAGGATAGCGCTAAAATTTAGACCTGGGGTTCCTTCCAAAGGTAGTCTCTGGCTCCTATCGGGACCTAGAAATTGTCTTACCATTTGTTTTATAGTGACACCAAAACCCTACAGAAGAACAATTTTCATCTTAGATGTAAGGGAAACTATCATCCAGTACCTGGAAGCCACTAAGATCTTTAGTAAAGAGGACAATTTGATTCAGTTCACAGGTAACAAAGGGAAGAAGCTTTCCAAAGAATCCATAGGTTGCTGGATTAAAACTCCTGTATCCTGCTGCTACGCTCTAATGGGTCTTACATGTCCTATGAAAATAAAAGCACATTCCACCAGAGCAATGTTGTTGTTTTTTTTTTTTTTTTTTTTCTTGAGCAGAAAAGGCTGGTGTATCTCTTGATAAAATATGAAGGGCACCTACATGGTCTAGTATAAATATGTTCATTAAACATTATCAAATAAATATCTCTGCTTCTGAAGATCTCACCTTAGCCAAGAAAATTCTGCAAGCAGTAGCCCCCCTACTGTATAATCTGTTAGTTCTCGTGTGGCAATCTGTTTATATACCTTTTTGTTATAAGGTTAAAGTTTTGAAAGCACCCACTTAGGTAACTTGTAAACACTGAAGGGCGAGAGTGGGTGGTGGCTTTTAAACTGTGTTCCTGCCCCTACAGAGGTCAAGGGGTCAATCTCACGTATAAGCCGTCATGGTGGATTCAAGGAAACTGAAAACCGGAATTAGACTTACCGGTAATTCTGAGTAGAAGGCAGTTGGGTGATTAAAGACCAGAATCCCATATCTAGAGTTACAAGAAGCAAAGGTTTCACGTTCGGGGGTTCTTCCTACCAGCTGGATAAACAATCTAAACAATGATGCCAGAAGCGCAGTGGGGGGAAGGTTGAAGTAATTCCTTCCCGCCTGGGAGAAGGTGGCAGGAGATTGGGTAAAAAATCTTTAAGAGAAGGACTAAAGCTGGAATTCCAGAAAAATCCACCTCAAATTTGTTTCCACAAGAGATCTCCAGAGATGGAAGTAAAAAAAAAAAAATAATAATATTGTTTAAACAGGTATTAGTACTGGTTCCAGCGGCAAAACAAGGGAAAGGATTCTACTCAACCCTGTTTTTAGTGTGTAAAAAAAAAAAAAGCCAGACAATACTTTTTGCACGATAACTTTAAAACTGAAATTCCTACTATTCAGGAAATTCAAGATGGAGATGGTAAAATCAGCAGTTCATCTTTTTCCCTGATGCTTTGTCAGTCATAGACTTAAAAGATGCTTATCACATGCTCATCAACAATTCCTCAGGGTAGCGGTGAACATAGAGGGGAAGGTAAGTCACCTTCAATTTCAGGCTCTTCCATTTGGCCTCTCCATGGCACCAAGGATCTTTATGAAAGTGGTGGGAGATATCATATTATTTTTTATTTTATTTTTTTCAGAAAACCAGACATTACTCAGAGTTGTGGGACAGCGGTTGAAATGAGTAACATCTTGGAGAGCTTAGATTGGATTATAAACTTAGAAAAATCCAGAATGTTACCACAGACACGACAATTATTCCTGGGTCTGCTCCTGGACTCTGTAGCTCAATCTTTCTGACTCAAGATTTTATATTCAGGCAAAAATAGTGTATTCAATCAGACCCAAAGTTGACCGTTCGGAAGGCAATGTCTATTCTAGGGTCACTGACTTCCTGTATCCCGGCTGTGGGCACATTTCAATGCTCGACAGCTTCAAAGAGATCCTTCTATCACTAAAGACAATTGGGGCATCTTTGGACTCGAAGATAATTTCCAAAAAGACACTAATATCACTGTCCTTGTGGGAAGATTATATGAACCTAAGCCAGGGGATTCCTTGGTGTTGCCCAGACCCTGTGGTACTAATGGATGCCAGCCCTTGTGAATGGGGAGTTGATTTCTTGGATCGGGGTCAGTGTTCTCCAATGCAGAATGCTTTCTCATCAAACAGGAAGGAGCTGCTGGCAGTAAGATTAGCTCTAAAGACGGCATTACCCTTTATTCAGCATGTCAGAATAATGTCTGACAATCGTGCTACAGTGGCGTATTTAAATCATCAGGGGGGGGAACCAGATCAGTCTCTCTCATGAGGGAAGCAGAGTTGTTGTTCCTAGAGATGGAAGAAAAGATTGCTTATGACTCGGCCCTACACATAGAGACAAGAAAATCTCAAGGTTAAGGCAAGGGGAGTGGTCCCTTAACCCCATAATTTTCGCAAAGATTGTGTGTCTCTGGGGCTGACCTTCAATAGATTTATTTGCCACCAGAAAGAACAGGAAGGTAGAGGAATTGTGTGCTCTCAATCTGAGGGAGTTCCCAAAGTGGGTGGATGCTTTTGCTCTAGAGATGAGACCATCCTCTGGCTTACGCCTTTCCCTCTCTACAGCTGATCCCTCTTGTAAAAAATAAATAATCAGGGACGAGGGTGCAAGGATGATCACAATCGCCCTGTTTTGGCTAAGAAAGGCATGGTTTTCTCTCCTAAAATCCATGTCGGTCTTGGATCCTCCCCAGAGGTTCCAGACCTTCTGGTGCAGGGCCCAGTACATCATCCAGAAGTAGGGAGGCTGCATCTCACGGCATGGAACTTGATAGGTCATTCCTAATACAGGGTTTTTCTAAAGCCTTAACAGCTACCTTGATTTAAAAGTAGGAAAGCAGTGACAAATTGTACTGTATTTACACTAGGATTTGGAAAAGATTCTTATCCTTTGCAGGAATAAAGGCAGATTCATGGCCCTGTGAAATTTCTATTGTACAGATTTTAGAGTTTCTTCAAAGGGGTTTATGAACCCTTGGATAGTGATTTATTTATTTATTCGCCCCCCCCCCCCCCCCAGGCGGTAGATAGAATCGTCCCAGTGACAGGTCCTAAATTTCTTATCTCAGGTTAATTAGCATATGTATCAAATCAGTTTTACACAATAAAAGCACACATATGAAGACTGGGTACTGTGGATGTGCTAGCGGTGATCTAGCAGCCCATGTCCTCAGCTCTATACCCAAAATCCCGGTGACTGGTTCCCTTTAACTGGGTAACCCTTTGAGCCTTTAGAGTCTTGTTCCGTAAAAATGCTTACCCTTAAGCTAGTCCTGTTGGTAGCTCTTAACATCTGCTAGAAGAGATTGAATCTTGCCAACCATCTCTATCAAACCCTCCCTTTATGTCGATTCTGGAGGATAGGTTAGTACTTGGGCCAGACCCAACATTTTTACTAAGTTTCGTCCAGGTCTAATAGGCTCCAGGAGAATCCTTCGGTCCTTATATTTTTATTATTTTTGCCAAGCCCAAAGATAATGGAGAGGGTTTTTTACTCTTTAGATGTGAGGAGAATTCTTATCTGTTTCCCAGGAGTGCAGGAAGTCCTCTGCTTTTATTCTTTTTTTTTTCAGGTGTTTAATAAGGGTAACACTGCCTCAAAGTTCCGTTGTCCAGATGGATTAGAACGGTCCTTTCTCTAGCATACTCCTATTTGGGATGTTCTCCTATCTCTGCTCATTCCACTTGGGCGGTCTCTACTTCTTGGGCAGAGAGGGCTAATGTATCCATTGAGCAAATATGTAAGTCTGCTACGTGGTCTTCTCCCTCTACTTTCTACCGTCACTATAGGCTGCAGCTTAATTCTGTCTCTGATCTTCTCTTTAGTAAGGTTTTGGAAGTGGTTTCCCACCCTTAAGAAAGGTGTTCTCTGTAATCTGTCGTGGGGGAAGGGCACAATGATTACTTACCAGTAATCAGATTTTCCAGACCCCACGACAGCACCCTTCCTCATCCTCCCCATGGTGTCTGTCTGTCTGATTGCACAGGGAATAGCAAAAAAAAATGTATAAACTAACTTAGGTTGGAGTACCTCTCATGCTCTGTAAACTCACTGAGGTGGGATAGAGGCTCCACCTTTTTTATGCTGCAGGTTTCCTATCCTGGGAGGCAGAGCCATCTCTGTGGTGCTGTCGTGGGGTCTGGAAAATCCAATCACCAGTAAGTGTAATCCTCTTTTTATTTATTTTTTTTTCTACTGAAACCTGACACTTGCCAGAAAGGGGCTAGATCCAGTGAAAGACCCCATTTTAGTCAATAGGAATTCAGGGGTGAAATGTAGAATCTGGCAATACTGGATCTGAGTATATACAGCAAGCTGCTCTGGTGAAACAACCTTCTGGATCTGCATATGTTAATGTACCCTAAAAAAATGTTAAGTTTAAAACATGGATGTTAGTGGTGTATTTACATGGGACTTTTTGACTGCACCTGGTTATTTTTGTTAGTGTTCTGGCACTAATTCTGTCTGTTGGTCCTGAATGGTGTTGCAGAACTAGATGTGCCCAGATGCCATACAGCACATATGTATTGTTTTCTTTCCTATAACCATTTAGGGTTATCTTGTGTGCACTCACTTCAAGAAGTGGTGACTGCAATGTTTTTTTCTTTAGGCTGCTTTTGGCTCTGGCTTTAGGATGGGTTGTGCTGGCTGTGCCCCCAAACAAGCCTTTAAGCTTCTGTACATGTGGAGGAAGTTGTACAAGACCCTGCCTTATAACAGACAATTACAGGACTTGTTTTTTTCTGGACTTCTTCCGAAAAAATACTGGGTACAGTGGCTCACACTTGAAGAAATTGTTCCGCTCCCTTCTGTCCAACTCCCTGGTCATGAAATTGAAGAAATCTGGGGAATAACAAAAGATCTGCTTGATGAAAAACATAAAGGTTGGTCTCAAAGTTAACAGTAAGCCAGACCAAAACTTTCAGAAGACCGGTGTGTGATTTCACTTACAAAAGGTGTGCCAAAATTAGTCACATGGTGTGATTAAACTTGGTGCAGCTCTAAACTGTCTAAAAATGCTGCTCCGTGGGCCTCATTTATCAAAACTGTTAGTTGCCCATATCAACTAATCAGAGTTCAGCTTTCAGTTCCTACAGGGCTATGAAAAAAAGCTGAGCTGATTGGTTCCTATGGCCAACCGACTGTTTTACTCCTAGGCATTTTTGATAAATGATGCCCTGTCTTTCCTATGCCATAACCCCCACCCCTCCAAAGCTGGTGTGCTTTTACAACTTCATTGAGAATTTCTTTTAAAGTCAAAATGATCAATCTGTCAAACTCATTACAGTACTAAACCATGGCCACTCTTATACCACATTTATGAAAGTAGTGAGAATGATGTAGAAGTCTCATATTTTGACACAACTTTTTGCTTTATTTTTTAATTTTTCTGGCTTAAAACTTGATACGTTATACTCATTATTCTTTCTTCCACCCTACATCATTCTTGGTGTAAAAAAACTATCTGAGCAAGATGTGCCAGGCTTCATAAATATGGTCTCTTTTCTTACAGACCATGTGCCAGATAATATAACTTGGCATATTTCTGGCATAAATTAAAGCACTGTGGCATGTCGGTCACACAGGCTTTTATGTAGCTCAGTCTTATTCTTACCAGGCACTGCATGGCTTTATTCACACTAAGCCCCCTTTCACATGAGCATGACGGATTAGGTCCAGATGAGTTCAGGTTTAGTGAAACTTGCACCATTTTGCAAGTTCAGTCAGTTTTCTCTGCGATTGCGCTCAGTTTTTCAGTTTTGCAAGGCGTTTTGATGCGTTTTCATGCGCATGATAAAAAACTGAAGGTTTACAAACAACCTCTTCTAGCAACCATCAGTGAAAAACGCATTGCATCCGCAGTTCCGGATGCAATGTGTTTTTTTTTTTGTTTTTTTTTTCACTGAAGCCCCATTCACTGAAAAAACGCAGAATATAGAACATGCTGCATTTTTCACGCAATGCAGAACTGATGCGTGAAAAAAAGCGCTCATGTACACAGACCCATTGAAATGAATGGGTCAGGATTCAGTGCGGGTGCTATGCGTTCACATCACGCATTGCATCCGTGTGGAATACTCACCCGTGTGAAAGGGCCTACGTGTTTTAACAGTGATTTGTGAGCCAAAACCAGGTGCAGTTAAACACAGAACAGGTACTAACCTGTGCATTGTAGCTTTGTGTAGCCTTCACTCCTCCTGGTTTTGGCTCAAATCACTGGAGACCACTGATCATAGTGAAAGCGGACTAAAGTCTTATTCACTTTTTTGGTCAATGATTTCAATCAGTGATTTTGAGCCAAAACCAGGAATGAAAGCTACACAAAAGGTTCAATGTACAGGTTTGCATCTCTTCTGTGTTTTTGCCCTGCGCCTGGTTCTGGCTCAGAATCGCTGACCAAACACGGACTGTGTGAAAGCCGCTTTAGGCTTCATTCCCTCTCCGTTTGTACTAACATATAAAGGGCTGAGTTTCAGCCATAAACCTTCTAGATTGCATTATAGTGAATTGGGATGTGGCAGTGCCCTGCTATACCGGATGCGGTAACTTTGGTAGATTACTGAATCTACAAAAAGGAGACGTGAACCTTGCCCAACACTGTCAGATCCTTATATGTGCACTTGTTCTTTTCAGTTGCAGAGGAGTCTTTGGAAGTAGTACATGACACGGTGTACAAATATGAATGGAAGGAATTACATAAAATGGCACTCTTGCACCATAGGGAATACACAAATGTGCAATCATACGTACTTAAAAGAATGAGCTCTGAATGTAAGTATTACAAATCTTACAACTGTTAGGGTTGGTGCATGTACACGATCATGGCTTAGTTTCTGTATAGACCATAAAGTTTTAATATAAACAAATGAGTCTGACAGGAAATTGTGCCACGCTTTCAGACTTCATGGATTATTTCGGCTAAAAATTTTCAAACTAAGCTATATATGCCACTCTGTGATGTATATGAGCCTATAGTCCCACCTGATCCCCACTGCTTAGAGGTTTGTGGAGATGATAAAAAATGAATGAGTAAGTGTCATGAGATTTGAATCCTTGATTTCTAGGCAGCAGATTGTACTGTCTAAATGGCACTCTGCTGAAACAATGTAGCTGCTACTGCCATTGGCTGCTACAATCACCTGTTCTCATACTGTGATTGCTTCACCTCCACTTAAAAGGGTTGTCATGGAATTAAGTAAATGAAATACTTTATAACTTTATTATAAATATATTCCCAAATATCTTTCATTAGTTATAATCACTCATTTTGTCTGGGAAGCTATTGGGGGGAAATAAAATGGCCACCGTCCTATTAGTACACACAACCTGTCCTAATAACTCAGAAGGACAAGTTACTTCACAACACTGAGGTAAAGAGCTGCCTCAGCCTCCTCTCTGCTCTACTTGTCAGGGCTTATGATCCTGAATACAGATCTTCTGCTGAATATCTATAGGAATGGAGTCCATGAGGAGATATGAAGTACAGAGCATGGACAGGACAGACTGTGGTTATGGAGACTGCATACAGGAGCTGCTGCTCACTATCCACACCCCCACCCTCCCCTGTACTTCATGTCTCCTGTGTACTTAATTCCTACAGAGATTCAGTTGAAGATCAGATTAAACTGCATTCAGGATCATAACACCTGACAAGTAGAGCAGTAAGGAGGATGAGGCAGCTCTATAAGCTGTGTTGTGAAGTGACTAGGACAGGTTTGGTGTACTAATAGGACAGCGACCATTTTATAACTCCTAATGATATATGGGAATATATTTATTATAAAGTTTAAAGGGGTTATCCAACCCCTATAATGTCCTCCAAAATGCCCAGACACCTGATGCAGGTTACACTCCTTCTTGCCAGCATGCGCATCACTCATGATGCCTGCACAACTGCTGCTGCATATCCCTGTCAACATGCACACAGCCAGCAAAATGATTATGGTCATGTAAATGCCCTCAAGTCAGTTTTTAAGCATATTTTTAGATAATTGTTTAAAATTTTCTACTGTATGTCCCTATTTATATTGAAGAAAACTAAAAATTATGCAGTTTTGACTCTGGCCACTAGGCCTAAAATATGTTAAAGGGGTTGTCTCGCAAAAAATGTACAGTTCTCAAACCAGAGCCTGGATATGCATACTCGTGTAACTGCATGTAGTATAGCTGCTGAGTCATTCAATAAAATTTCTGTGTAGCACCACCTGCTTTGTTCTTTCTTTGTCCTGCTCACTAAGGGTCACACATGCTCAGTTTCAACCTTCAACTGCCTCCTGAGCTGTGATGGGGAGAGAGCTGCAGCAGAAAAGATGCTGCCCTTTCCAGCTTGATATCAATCCAATCCAGGGTTGGCTTAACCCTTTGGTTACCAGTCTGTAATCATGGCATGACCAAAGCATATTTTTCCTGACTGCACTCACAGGAGGGTGTCCCTGCCCCCAGGACAGGTAACTGTGTAGAAGCATAGGATTTTAAAAGGCCTCCTCCCCTTACCTAATTCAGTCGTTTCCTGTCCTTGGGTGTGAGACCTCTGTTCCCCACAGTGTGGGAGGGTCGTTGCAGGGAATGAGGGCTCTGGGGAAGCATGGCCTCCCTTCCCCATTCCTAGGTGCAACCCTGGGCTTGGGATAACCCTGGAAGAAAGAAGATCACACAGGATCTGAGACACATGTCACAGGCGAGATTCCCTCCGGGCACGGGAATCTTATTCTCAGGCTGTCAAATCACTTTTGGGGGCCTGGTCTTGTGTTCAGTGGGAGAACGGGACGCTGCTTACTATTTAGGGTGGGAAGTTCAAATTTACTTCTGCCCATTCACTGCTGTTCTGTGGAAGATGCTTGCTCCTATGGATGCTGCTGAGCCTGCCTGCAAGGCTGAGGATACTGCTGCCATTGCCCTCAGCCTGGTAAGCCTCCTCTCCTACCTGGTGGAGATTGCTATATTTTTGCTTACCCTCAGTTGGTGACTTGGTTAGGGTCTCACCCCTGGTGTAGATACTGGCCTCTTAATTTATTTGGCCCTATTTAAATTTTATTTTAGTATTTTAGGACAGAGGCCATTACATCTAAACCAGCCAGGGGAGAAACTGCAGAAAGAAATCTAATATCCCTAACTACAGTTTACATGGAGGGAGTAGACAATGTAGTGGCCGACTACCTGAGCCAAGAAATATTGAAGGAGGAAAAATGGTTTCTAAATGGACACATTTTCAGGAAAGCTTCTGACCTATGGGGATTCCCTGTCCTAGACCTGTTTGCCACTAAGGGCAACAGACAGGTGGAAAAATTTTTAGTTCCCTCTCTACAAGAACAGCCAACAATAGTGGATGAGTTCTCAGCCATGGCCAAAAGTCCTGCTTTATGCCTTTCCGTCCTTCAGCCTGATCCCAAGGACCCTAAAGGTAGTGGAAGAAAGGGCTCAAGTAGTAATCATAGACCTGTTTTGGCCAAAAAGATCTTGGTTTCCTCTTCTGCTCAAACTATCTGCAGGAGTGTTTTTGGACATTTCAAAAAGCCCCAAACCTTCAAGGTCCTGTATTCCATCCCAGAATGTCTTAACTCAATCTGTGGGCCTGGAGGTTGAACGTCTAGCCTGAAGACAAAAAGGATCCAGACTGTGATATCCACCATGTTATTAAGCTGAAAATCCATAACCTCTAGGAATTTAAAGGGGGTTTTACATGGTTAATACGGTTGGAAAAAAGACAATCGTCCTTCAAGGGATAGGTGGGGACGCGAATGCCAGAAGGAAGTGAGACCCAGATTTCTACAAGTTTTCATAAGCATTTGTTTTTTACTTTAAGAATTCGTCTAAACCCTTTTTGAAACTGTCCACTGTTCCTGCTGTGACCACGTCCAGAGGAAGTCTATTCCACAGATTCAGTTACAGTAAAGAAGCTTTGACTCTTCTGGAGACTGAACTTTTTCTTCAGTCAGAGGCAGTGCCCCCTTGTCTTGAGCACATTTTACATGGAACAGCTTTTCGCTGTATTTTTTTGTATGGCGCATTTATATACTTGTATAGGTTAATCATGTCCGTCTGTGTGTCGTCCCCAGTCCCCCGCTTTTTAGTGCCTTTTTAGACATCAAGTTAGCTGATTCTCCTCTAATCAATTTCTGGAGACTGCTATAAGACTCTTTGCTACCTTGCATAATTCCACCTTGGTACTTAACCACCTCCGGACCGCTGTACGCACAGACGCGTCCTGGAGGTGGTTGTTTCATTCCGAGTGGACGCGCCGGCGCGTCTTCTCGCGAGACGCGAGATTTCGGTCACAGCCGGCCCGCGCATGCGCATCGCGGGCCGGCAAAAGTTCGAGGAGAGTTGCATCAGCAACCTGCCAGCCAATGATCGTCGCTGGCAGGTTGCTGATTTTTAAAAAATCGAATCACAAACCAGATAACAGATCATATTAGTAAATATGATCTGTTATATGGCTTCTCTGCTCCTGTGCTGGTCCTTTTCGTCGGTTGGATCCAGCACAGGAGCAGACTTCACAGTGAGTACACCAAACAGCACACCTTAGCCCCAGATCACCCCCCTGCACCCCAATTAACCCTTTGATCACCCCTTTGATCGCCCCTGTCAATCACTAGTGAAAGGAAAAAAAGTGATCAGTGTAAACTGTCACTTTTTTTTTTTCACTGGTATTGGCTGTTAGGTTTTAGGGATAGTTTAGGCCCCTTGGTTAGGTAGTTAGCGTCAGTTAGCGCCCACCCCACCGCACCGCAGTCACTTTTATTCGCTGATTAGCGTATCGCTAATCAGCATTTGTACTTTTATAGTATCTGTAAGTGATCAAAACTGATCACGGTCAGATCTATAATAGTATTAGTGTCACTTTAGTTCGCCCTCCACCCAAAACGCAGTGTTTGCCCGATCAGGCCTGATCGGTCGCCCACACGTGCGTTCACCCACGCTCGCCCCACCGCAGTGACAAAAAATTATTATTTTTTGATCACTGCACATTCACTTTACACGCACTGCGGCGATAAAAAAAATCTGTTTTGATATTTTTTATCAACCGCAGCGGCCTCCGGTACTTCGCTAGCCTCCCCTTTGTAAGACAGGTTTGCTTTTTTTCTTGGGTAGTCTCAGGGAATACCCCTAAATTTAGTAGTCCAAAATGTCAAACAGGGGGTATTCTTCTGAAGAGGCCTACAGGATTCTGACCCAGTCGGATGAGGAGTGGGAACCCTCATCTGACGAATCTAGCGGGTCAGAATATGAACCTGTAGAAAGCAGTGGCTCTGACCCAAAGTTCGGACGAGGAGGTTGAGGTCCCTGGCAGCACCAGGCGTACCCGGCCCCGTGTCGCTAGACCACAGGTTACGCAGGATCCGCTTCAAGAGCAGCAGAGTGGGGCTGTCGCTGCCGGATCACGTGGTGAGGCATACACCAGCAGCGCAGCCCTTCCTGGACCTAGTACCAGCACTGCCGTACAACCTGGTGAAGTAGCGAGCACCAGAAGGGCAGTTGAAGCTGGTACGGTGGCACGTGCAGTAGTTACCCCGTCGCAGACAGGCCCGTAGACCCCCTAGAGTCCCTGAGGTGCTGGCAAACCCTGATTGGCAGTCACCAACTTCAGCCGCACCTGTAGTTCCCCCTTTCACCGCCCAGTCTGGAGTTCGGGTTGAGACGACTCAAATCGCTTCGGCCCTGGGATTTTTTGAGCTGTTCTTGACTGCGGAGCTCTTAGACTTAGTCGTGGCAGAGACCAACCAATATGCCACACAATTTATAACCGCAAACCCGGAAAGCTATTATGCCCAGCCTTTCCGGTGGAAACCAGTCCAAGTTTCCGAACTTAAAATTTTTCTGGGCCTTCTCCTCAACATGGGCCTGACAAAGCATGAATTGCGGTCATATTGGTCCACGAACCCAATTCATCACATGCCCATGTTCTCTGCTGCTATGTCCAGGACACGATTTGAGACCATCCTGCGTTTTCTGCATTTTAGCGACAACACCACCTCCCGTCCCAGAGGCCACCCAGCTTTTGACCGGCTCCACAAAATTCGGCCCCTCATAGACCATTTCAACCAGAAATTTGCAGATTTGTATACCCCTGAGCAAAACATCTGCGTAGACGAGTCCCTAATACATTTTACCGGGCGCCTTGGCTTCAAACAATACATCCCAAGCAAGCGTGCCCGGTATGGGGTCAAATTGTATAAGCTCTGTGAAAGGGCCACAGGCTATACCCACAAATTTCGGATCTATGAGGGAAAAGATCAGACCCTGGAGCCGGTCGGTTGCCCTGACTACCTGGGGAGCAGTGGGAAGACAGTCTGGGACTTGGTGTCACCCTTATTCGGCAAGGGGTACCATCTTTATGTGGACAATTTTTACACAAGTGTGGCCCTCTTTAGGCATTTGTTTCTAGAACGGATTTGCGCCTGTGGCACCGCGCGAACTAGTCGCGTGGGCTTCCCCCAACGGCTTGTAACCACCCGTCTTGCAAGGGGGGAGAGGGCTGCCTTGTGTAACGAAGAACTGCTCGCGGTGAAATGGAGAGACAAGCGTGACGTTTACATGCTCTCCTCCATTCACGCAGACACGACAATCCAAATTGAAAGGGCAACCCGTGTCATTGAAAAGCCCCTCTCAGTCCACGACTATAATGCGCTCATGGGAGGGGTGGACTTCAATGACCAGATGTTGGCTCCCTATTTAGTTTCCCGCAGAACCAGACGCTGGTATAAGAAGGTGTCTGTATATTTAATTCAATTGGCGCTGTACAATAGTTTTGTTCTCTACAGTAAGGCTGGGAGAACAGGATCCTTCCTCAAATTCCAGGAAGAGATCATCGCGAACCTCCTTTACCCAGGAGGTTCCGTGGCCCCATCCACCAGTGTAGTTAGCCGTCTACACGAGCGACATTTCCCCAGTGTCGTTGCTGGTACCTCAACCCAACCGCCACCCCGAAAAAAATGTCGTGTCTGTAGCAGGAGTGGAATAAGGCGTGACACCCGCTATTTCTGTCCTGACTGCCCTGACCACCCTGCCCTATGCTTAGGTGAGTGTTTCCGGAAGTACCACACACAGGTACACCTAGCATAGGGATTGCATCTCACAGGACAGGCACACAGGGCTATTAGGGCCCTTTTACTCACAGCTGCTGCAAACCTCTCCTTTCACCTGGGATAAAGTGCATAACTTACTTCGCCACATCTTTGGGCGATTTGCGCTTTGCACATTGTCCCATGGGGAAGGAGAGGTTTGTTCTCTAAAGGTAAAAAAAACTAAACAAAAAATAAATTACCGGTAAGTAAAAAAGTTACAAAAGTTAAAAAAAGTTAATATGTTCTGTTCTAAAGTTAATAAAGTTATTGCTTTGCGGCCTGGTTTTTTCTTTTTTGTTTTTGTTTTTTTTACCTTTCAGGTGGACCAACCGATCGACTAGCTGCAGCACTGATGTGCATTCGGACAGAAGCATTGCGCTGCTGTCAGATTACACGCAAGTCGGTGTATGCGGCGCTGCAAGACGAGATTTCTCCTCTGCAGTAAAAGATACGTTTGCCGAGGCATATGAGCTGAGGAGGTGGCGGTGTTCATATACTTTGGCAAACACTTTGTATATATAAAAAAAAAAAATCCCGGCAATGATTTATTCATCCACATCGATTGATGTGAATGGAGAAATCGGGTTTGCCAGGGCATACGAGCTAAGTGGGCATGGATGTTGGGCGGAGCTCCTATGTCCTGGCAGACGCCTTTCCCCTCCTTTTTCTTTTTTTGGCAGAGATTTTTTCATCCACATTGATCGATGCGAATGAAGAAATCTGTGCCGTTCATTTTTTTCTTTCAGCCCAGCGGCTGAACGGAAAAAAAAAATCTCATTACCTGTATGCTCAATATAAGGAGAATAGCAGAAACTCCTAATGCTGGGCATACATGTAATGATTGCGGAGACCCTCAAATGCCAGGGCAGTACAAACACCCCACAAATAACACCATTTTGGAAAGAAGACACCCCAAGGTATTCGCTGAGGGGCATATTGAGTCCATGAAAGATTGAAATTTTTGTCCCAAGTTAGCGGAAAGGGAGACTTTGTGAGAAAAAAAAATAAAAAAATCAATTTCCGCTAACTTGTGCCAAAATTTTTTTTTTTCTATGAACTCGCCATGCCCCTCATTGAATACCTTGGGGTGTCTTCTTTCCAAAATGGGGTCACATGTGGGGTATTTATACTGCCCTGGCATTTTAGGGGCCCCAAAGCGTGAGAAGTCTGGTATCCAAATGTCTAAAAATGCCCTCCTAAAAGGAATTTGGGCCCCTTTGCCCACCTAGGCTGCAAAAAAGTGTCACACATGTGGTATCTCCGTATTCAGTAGAAGTTGGTGAATGTGTTTTGGGGTGTCATTTTACATATACCCATGCTGGGTGAGATAAATATCTTGGTCAAATGCCAACTTTGTATAAAAAAATGGGAAAAGTTGTCTTTTGCCAAGATATTTCTCTCACCCAGCATGGGTATATGTAAAATGACACCACAAAACACATTCCCCAACTTCTCCCGAGTACGGCGATACCAGATGTGTGACACTTTTTTGCAGCCTAGGTGGGCAAAGGGGCCCACATTCCAAAGAGCACCTTTCGGATTTCACAGGTCATTTACCTACTTACCACACATTAGGGCCCCTGGAAAATGCCAGGGCAGTATAACTACCCCACAAGTGACCCTATTTTGAAAAGAAGACACCCCAAGGTATTCCGTGAGGGGCATGGCGAGTTCCAAGAATTTTTTATTTTTTGTCACAAGTTAGTGGAATATGAGACTTTGTAATGGAAAATTATGTTTTTTTTTTGTTTTTTTTTATTACAAAGTCTCATATTCCACTAACTTGTGACAAAAAATAAAAAGTTCTATGAACTCACTATGCCCATCAGCGAATACCTTGGGGTCTCTTCTTTCCAAAATGGGGTCACTTGTGGGGTAGTTATACTGCCCTAGCATTCTAGGGGCCCAAATGTGTGGTAAGGAGTTTGATATCAAATTCTGTAAAAAATGACGAGTGAAATCCGAAAGGTGCTCTTTGGAATATGGGCCCCTTTGCCCACCTAGGCTGCAAAAAAGTGTCACACATCTGGTATCTCCGTATTCAGTAGAAGTTGGGGAATGTGTTTTGGGGTGTCATTTTACATATACCCATGCTGGGTGAGAGAAATATCTTGGCAAAAGACAACTTTTCCCATTTTTTTATACAAAGTTGGCATTTGACCAAGATATTTATCTCACCCAGCATGGGTATATGTAAAAAGACACCCCAAAACACATTCCCCAACTTCTACTGAATAAGGAGATACCAGATGTGTGACACTTTTTTGCAGCCTAGGTGGGCAAAGGGGCCCATATTCCAAAGAGCACCTTTCGGATTTCACTCGTCATTTTTTACAGAATTTGATATCAAACTCCTTACCACACATTTGGGCCCCTAGAATGCTAGGGCAGTATAACTACCCCACAAGTGACCCCATTTTGGAAAGAAGAGACCCCAAGGTATTCGCTGATGGGCATAGTGAGTTCATAGAACTTTTTATTTTTTGTCACAAGTTAGTGGAATATGAGACTTTGTAATAAAAAAAAAAATAAAAAAAAAAAAAAAATCATTTTCCGCTAACTTGTGACAAAAAATAAAAAGTTCTATGAACGCACTATGCCAATCAGTGAATACCTTAGGGTGTGTACTTTCCGAAATGGGGTCATTTGTGGGGTGTTTGTACTGTCTGGCCATTGTAGAACCTCAGGAAACATGACAGGTGCTCAGAAAGTCAGAGCTGCTTCAAAAAGCGGAAATTCACATTTTTGTACCATAGTTTGTAAACGCTATAACTTTTACCCAAACCATTTTTTTTTTTTACCCAAACATTTTTTTTTTATCAAAGACATGTAGGACAATAAATTTAGAGCAAAATTTATATATGGATCTTGTTTTTTTTGCAAAATTTTACAACTGAAAGTGAAAAATGTCATTTTTTTGCAAAAAAATCGTTAAATTTCGATTAATAACAAAAAAAGTAAAAGTCAGCAGCAATGAAATACCACCAAATGAAAGCTCTATTAGTGAGAAGAAAAGGAGGCAAAATTCATTTGGGTGGTAAGTTGCATGACCGAGCAATAAATGGTGAAAGTAGTGTAGGTCAGAAGTGTAAAAAGTGGCCTGGTCTTTCAGGGTGTTTAAGCACTGGGGGCTGAGGTGGTTAAAGAGGACCTTTTACCCATTATGACATTGTGAACTAAGTATACAGACATGGAGAGCTGCGCCCAGGGATCTCCCTGCACTTACTATTATCCCTGGGCGCTGCTCCGTTCTCCTGCTATGCCCTCCAGTATCTTCGGTCACAAAGTTATGGTAGGCGGAGATTTCAGTCACTAAGTTTGGTAGGCGGAGACTCCCCTTGTTCTGCTGTAGCGCTGGCCAATCGCATTGCAGAGCTCACAGCCTGGGAGAAAATAACCTCCCAGGCTGTGAGCCCTGCGCTGCGATTGGCCAGCGCTACAGCAGAACAAGGGCAGTCTCCGCCTACCATAACTTAGTGACTGAAATCTCCGCCTACCATAACTTTGTGACCGAAGATACTGGAGGGCATAGCAGGAGAACGGAGCGGCGCCCAGGGATAATAAGTGCAGGGAGATCCCTGGGCGCAGCTCTCCATGTCTGTATACTTAGTTCACAATGTCATAATGGGTGAAAGGTCCTCTTTAAGCTTAGTTCTCTCAGTCCTGACGGGAATCTCCATTTGAACCGATATAAAGTGAGTAATTTTAGCAAAATTTCCTCTAAGACTTCCTTTCCCCTGCCAATTGCAACCACCAGAAGAATTGGTGAAATTTAGGCTTTCATGTAAATCTCCCTATCTCACGATTATGAAATACTGCATAGTCCTCAGACATACTCATAGTCCCCAGGTCATTTTCTTGTTTTCATTGCCAACAGGAGGTATCTTTACCCTTTTTCTGCCAGTCTCCTACGGCTAGAGAAGAAATTCTACAATCTAGACATAAGGAGATGTGTGGTGGCATGCCTGAAACACAGGTAATTTCAGAAAATTGGATCATCCTTTTACTCCAATACCAGGGACCTAATAGGGGGGCTTGCTGCCAGCAAATCAACTATTGCCAGATGGATCAGAGACATTTATTCTTTCTGGCATCACTTCAGTGTCCTTTCTCATTGACTGAATTGGGTAAGGGGAGGAGGCCTTTTAAAATCCTATGCTTCTACGTTGTTTCCTGTCCTGGGGGCAGGGACACCCTCCTGTGAGTGCTGTTGTGGAGGCTATTTGAAAAACCAAATACAAGTAACAGTAATGAACTATTTCCCCCTCTCATTGGGTTCCAGTGATGTGATTGGAGGCTGGGTAAGCCCTCTGCAGTTAGCCCTAGGGACCTAGAAATTGAACCAGAACTATAAATTTAGTAAGCCTGATGTTGGGTCATACTAGTGTTGCCTTTACTACAGCCTGTTCCAGTGATGCAGATCATATGTTAGCAAACGAGTCAGCAATAGAAGTATAACATTTGGTAAGACAGTAATTCCTTAATGGGATTATTTAAAACGTGATGCAAAAATTTACATGTGATTTATTTTACATAATTGTATGCACAATAAAATGTATTCTGTATCCACAAGAGCAAAATGATGACTCGTTTAACAAGTTATTCAGTGTGAACTATGTATAATATAAACAAAAGGAGTATGCAATATCAAGTCTTTAATTTATATACTTTGTGTTGCAAACAAAGTAATTTATAAGTAGACTCCAACCAGACCAAAAAAATGTTTAATTTCTCTTGCACAAAACCCCATAGTCATGTCAATAAACAAATTACGTTCTTAAAAGTAGGAATTTTTCTTACTGGTAATTGGTTTTCCAGGAGTCCAATCGGACATCACCACATGGAGGATGTCTCCCTGTCTATGGCAGAGACCGGAACAGAGGTTAAAAAAAAAAAACTCCTCCCACCAGTGTTTTTCAAATTGCTACATGAGGATGGATGAGTAATTTCATTCAATAACCATAACAGACTTTTCTCACTAAAATTGGGAAGTAAGGGTGCTGTCATTGTTTAACTCCTGGAAAATCAATTACTGGTAGAAATAATTCCCACTTTCCTGGATGTCCTCGGACAGTACCACATGGAGTTATACCAGATAAATGGCTGAATTAGGATGGGACTACAGCTTTAAGAACTTTACAGACAAATCCCTAATCTTGATTATTTGCAATGTGTTGAATTTCGACCAAGTGGCAGCTTTGCATATCTGAACTACAGACGTTTCCACTCCTTTTGCCCATGATGCTGCAACTGCTCTAGTAGAGTATTCTCAAACACTGGACATGGGATCTCCTGTAGATGTTTCAGATGGCTATCTTTAGCCATCTGGCCAATTTTGTTTTTGTAGCTTTCTTGTTTTATCCTGCAAATCTGTACAAATGGGGTTGAAGTCTTCAGAAGCTTCCAGGTAAGCAAATATTGAACTTCTAACATCCAAAGTATGAAAATTCCTTACTCATTATTTATTAATTTTTCTCTTTGGTTCTGCACAAAAGGATGGTAATATTTCCTGGTTCTGATGAAAAGGCATGACCGCTTTGGAAAGAAACGCTGGATCCATTTTAAAGATCATCTTATTGTCAAACACTCAGATATGGTTCTTTTAATAGAAATGACTTGAATTTCTCCTTTTCTATGGGCTGATGTAATTGCCACCAGAAATGCTGTTTTGAATGACAAGTTTTTATAGATACTTCTACCAGTTGCCTTGATAAATCTAACCCATCTATGCTCTGCAAGGTTTAAGAAACAACTCAACATTGCATTCTGTATCTTTAAGGTATTGGGTCTGAGACCTTTTTCAAATCCCTCCTGGAGGAAATCTAAGTTTTCTGCTAACTTTGGAGATGAGTGATCTGCTTTCCTAGTTACCGAGGAACAATTATTTAATTTTTTTGTAAGTTGCAGATGTTGCTGACTTATCCACTTTTCTGCTTTATGGAGAGTGGAGCATGGTTGCCAACCAGAATTGATCTTTTCTGGACAACTTATCCCAAAATTGCAGACAGCCAACAGTTTTTACAGACAAATTTTGAAAACTATAATTAATGGTAAACATTATAAATACATGTCTATAGCTCAATATACTGATAAGTCATTACCAGCATTTTACTATGAGCTATGAAATGATTATCACCAAAATCTAGTCAACTACCACCATCCTCCAAAAAATGCTGACGTGGTTTTGTTTTTGTTTTTTTTGTTTGTTTTTTGGAGACAGGAAAAAGTGGCCTATTTTACGGACTGGCAACCCTGGAGTGGAGGTTTTAATCTCCATTTCAGGATCCATGCTGTCAACTTTAATTTCGTGACTTATGGATTCCAAATTGGACCTTAGATCAGGAGGTCCAGCCTTAGGCCTAGTTCACACGAACTTATGGCTTTTATATTTTTTTTGTGGTCCATTTTTCACAGATCCGTTTTGTTTCCTTTCCGTTTTTCCGTATGCAACATACAGTATACAGTAATTACATAGAAAAAATTGGGCTGGCCATACATTTTCAATAGATGGTTCAGCAAAAACGGAACGGATACGGAAGCATTTCCGTATGTGTTCCTTTTTTTGCGGACCTATTGACTTGAATGGAGCCACGGAACGTGATTTGCGGGCAATAATAGGACATGTTCTTTCTTTCAACAGAACGGAAAAACTGAAATACTGAAACGGAATGCTTACGGAACACATTCCGTTTTTAATGCGGAACCATTGAAATGAATGGTTCCGTATACGGAACACAAAAAACAGCCCGTACACTCGCAAAAAAAACTATCGTGTGAACTAGGCCTTAGATGTAGATCTGTACTGGCTGTTCTAGAGACATGGATGTTAGGATTGGAAAGCAATTTTGTTTTGGCTAGAAGGGGGTTATCAAAATGACTTTGCCTGATCTCAACCAAATCTTCTTAAGCACTGGTGGTATTAAAATCATGGAAAGGCATATGCTAGTTCCTTCAAATCCTGACACAGCATCCACTGCTACTGGATGGTCTCGGATTTAGAGAAAATGCTGTTATCTGAGTGTTATTCATTGTGGCAAAAATCTGTGGCTGACCCAATCTGTCAATTGGGTCCTAGAATTCCATTCAACCTGAATCTACTAGATGTGTGCTCAAGAAGTCTGTTTTGATTGTCTGATCCTTTTCAGATGAATTGCTGATATGGAAAGAACTTGCCTTTCCACCCAGGAGAATATTTGATGGTATTCTGGTTGAATTGAAAAATTGTTAATGAGTATCTTACACTTCAAAGATACATTATCACTCCCTGAGAAATCAGAGGTATTGTAGACTTGATGGATCCCCTCTTGAAACAACAATACTTTTATTCAGCTGTTTGGTTTATTATTGTCCTGTAATATTATTTTTTTGGCTTATTTTGTTAGGAATAGTCTAGAAAAATCTCTGAATTCTTGATCCTAGGGTACCAGTTTCACTGCTCCTAGTAACTTTCGGGTTTTTTCTACATCGTGTAGGAGATTCTCTTGAATTTGTACTACATTGTAACTGGTTAAGATGTAATCCTCGAGGGATGGACTGAAGCTATATTTTGTAGCTATCTTGTTTTTGAACAACCCACGGATCTTGAGTTATCGGATTCCAAGCGGAAATAATGTCTTCGCCCTAACAGGCCTGGTGTCATTGTTTTCATTTGGGTGTTATTAGGATTTAAGTACCCCCCCCCCCCCCCTTCCTTTTTCCTTCCATTTAGGGTATAACAATCTTCCGGGTTTTTCCTTTGTCTGCAGACTCTTGATTTTTCTGTTGATCTGGGTGTACTAAAAAGCTGCCTTTTTTTTTTTTTTTTTTTTTTTTCCAGAAGGTTTTAATCAGAAGTCCATTAGATTTTTCTTTTGAGCATGTCTTTAAGCTGGGAAGAATACTCACAGGGAATAGATGGTGGTTTTTTGTCACTGGAATATCTATTTTTGGACTCCCACAATTTTGTCTTCACTGTGAAAGGTGAGGCAGCTTTTAAATTCTCTTAGGATAAATGTGCTTTCCATTTCCCATTCTTCCCAAATCTCACTTAAATTGGAATTAACTGGAAAGCTTTTTCACCCTCAATCCTGCAAATATTTAATCTTTAACTGATATTTCCTTCATCAAGGTAGTGGATAGTGGCACTTTTCCCTCGAATTCATTGTCTGTATAATGGTATTGAATGTCTTCTGAATCAGATTCCAGTTCCTCTAGGTCTTTGTCCTAGGGATGGCTGTGGTGGGGATTGAAGGCATGAGGACAAACTCCTCCTTGCCTTCCTCACATATAATTGTTCTAAGATCAGTAAGCGTGGGTTCTTTCATTACTTTACTGATGGCGTCCATACAGTTTTGTGTATGTATCTTGCAGTCTTTTACTACAAGTAACACATTTTAGGTTTCTTGAGGTCCACCTTTTTTTTTTATAGGTGCTATCTTTCTCCTCTTGAAAACGTGGACTATGCAAAATTATTGTTGACCCACAAAACATGGTGGGTCAGGGACGGGTACCAAACATGTCCCTGCACAGGAGGTTTTGGTGACTGCTCTTTGCAGCCATAGTTGGGCGTATCTGTGATAGAGGAACACCTTCCTGTTTTTCTATCTGTAAGTCAGCTTCAAACTAGAGCTAGAGATCTGGCTGCGTGCAGTGGAGATCTAGGAAGCCAAAGCCTCCAAATCAATGATTACATTTTAAAAGTTTGAAGGCAAGCTTGTATAAACAAGCAATGTATAATGTGATGGAAAAATGAATCCAGACAGCAAAAGAAATGTGGATAATACATTAGTAAGTTGCTTGTATTAACTTCCTCTACATAATAAATGCTATTTGCTGAAATGAGGCAAGCCTTTTAAGGCCTGGAAAGTTACAGCATGGGAGTATTGCTGGCAATCCATGGTACCATAGACTCTAACTTCTGTTGTCCATCTCTGAATATGTTTAGGCTGGATAGTTTTAGATCAGACCTCTCATTGGCCACGATTCCTTTCTTCTAAGAGGATAATCCCGGGTTATTTAGTTTGAGACTCTGCCTACAGGCAGATCCCTCCTGGTGAGGTCATGGGTTCTGGAAAATCAAATTACTGGTAAGTGTAATTATCATCTTCCTTCTGATGGGGTCAAGTTTTATCCTTTTAACACTCTTGTGGTAAATTGGCCTAAAAGGTAAGGCAGCTAATCAAAGGATCTCCTTGGGTGTTTTGAGATGTCTGTTGCCCTAGCTGACAAGTCAGCAGCTCAGATTCTTCTGATGGGGTCTAAAGAGCCGGTCACCGTGAAGTGCAGTATGCTATAGAGCAGGAGTTGATCAGATTGGTATAGAATTTTCTGGGAAAATCAATACTTAAAACTTGTACATTTAAATCCCTTTTTTTTTTTTTCCGTGACTTCAGTTGCGCATGGAGGGCATATCCGTAACTGGTATCTACGTGCACTTATACAAGCAAGTCCATAAATCACTGGTATGAAGGTCCACTTGGACAACTGATCTTAGACAGAGCAGAGATTTGAACATGTAAACTGTTTTGCCGAATCTTTTTCCATAACTATATATCAATCTGTTCAGCTCCTGCTGATCTAGAACATGCTACCTATAGATTCTCTTTAAAGAGGCTATATGGGAATTAATATTGATGACTTATCGTATCGGCAGAGGTCTGACACTTGGAACTCGCAGTCCTCCATGAGCACTGCTGCATTTTCCTAGGCCAGTGACGTCACCTTGCATCGGTTACATTGCCTAGTTGCAACTCTGCCCCAGTCAAGTGATGAGGGCTGAGCTGCAATACCAAACACAGCTGATATTATGTGCTGTGCTTGGTAAGCACCCAGGAGGCTGCTGTGCTCATCAGAGCTCAGATGAGCGCCGCCACTTCCCAAAACTGCTCATTGGTGGTGCTGGGACTTGGACCCCCACTGATATATTATTGACCTATCCTGTCGATGGGTCATCAATATTTCCATTTCATCCACTATGACGGCTACAGATGAGATTGACCCCTTGACCTCTGTAGGGGCAAGAAATAGAGTTTAAGAAGCCCCCATCCACTCTCACCCTCAGTGTTTTCCTGTACCTATGGGGCACTGCAGAGAGGACTCCTTAGGGAATTGCAGAGTTGTTGTTTTTTTTTTTTGTTTGTTTCCTTCTCTGCCACTTGTTTTACATGGGTAAAAGATTGGCTTACCAATCTCCTCCTCAGCCCTCCTGCAGCTTATGCCAAAGCTGGGCTGGGAGGTTAGTGTGAATCTCGTCCCTGACATCGAGGGGCCGTGTTTTTTTTTTTTTTTTGTTCCCCCCCCCCCCACTGCTGTATGGTCTTCCTTCCCGGCGGTTGTGGAAGCAGACCAGCCGGAGCAGGATGCCACATGGGGGCGTTGCCCAGAATACCGCTGTGATCTCTGCTAGATCCAGAAGGGGGCAGAGCTTGGCAAGGGAAGCGGTTCATCCCGCTGGGAAAGCGGAGATGTCAGATGCTGCACTTCAATCTAAACATCGCGGCAGCTCCCAGACAGTGTCTCACCTGTCTTCAGCAATGATGTCTGCTCCCTGGAACCTACCTTTGGCAACTCCATCCGTGAGTCTCCCTATGGGAAACCTGCATTATTCCTCTGTTTTTATTTACTTGAGTTAGTACATGGCTGATTCTGGATTGCTCTTTTACCAGGATCTAGGCCATATAGGGGTAAAGGAAAGACTGGTCACTGGAGTTACCAGAAGGGGGCAAAAGAGGGTTCCTCCTCGACCCCCCCCCCCCCCCACCCCCAAAACAAACGGTGAAAAGCAATGATGCCAGGATAGGGGGTAGGTTAAAAGATTTCTTAACCCAGTGGGAAGCCATAACATCAAACCCTTGGGTTCTAGAAATTAAAAAAATGGATACAAGATAGTTTACCTCTACCCCACCCAAAAAGTTCCAGATAACGTCACACGATCCCAATACCCTTTCAAAAATCTGGCAGGGTATACTAGAATTAAAAACATCAGGAGTAATAAAGCAGGTCCCTATGTCAGAGGAAAAACGGTTTCTACTCGAGACTTTTCTTAGTACTAAAACCGGATGGCTCCTCCAGAACCATCATAAATCCAAAAGACCTAAACAAATCTATAGTGTACAAAAAAAAATTCTAAATGGAATCCATCTCCTCCATTGTTCCTATAATGAAAAAGGGGACTTGCATGACGTCCGTGGATCTCAAGGATGCATACTATCACGTTCCTATTAATCAAAATTCACAAAAATTATCTTTGGTTTGCATTAAAAAGCTCAGATCACCTAATACATTTTCAATTCTGCGCCCTCCCCTTTGGCATTTAATCCGCACCAAGGGTCTTCACAAAACTGGTAGTGGAGATGTTGCCCTCCCTCAGTAAAGGACTAGTAATTATTCCATACCTATACTATTTCCTTCTACTGGTAAATTCGGAAGCAGAAACAGCCACGCAAACCTTCCTACAGAAAATGTCCAACTTGGGTTGGCTGAAAAGAACCAGGAATACAAATTGTAACACATGCAAGTGCAACAGGATGGGGACCAACGGTGGCCTCCAACCTGGCAAGGGAAGTGGCAGAAGAAATAAAGAATGGGTCATTAAATTACAAAGAATTAAAGAGGACCGTTCACCGATCCTGACATTGTGAACTAAGTATCATGACCTATACAGCGGCGCCCAGGGATCTCACTGCACTTACTATTATCCCTGGGCGCCGCTCCGTTCTCCCGTTATGTCCACCGGTATGTTCGGGGACTTGGTTATAGTAGGCGGAGTCTGCCCTTGTTCTGCGGGCATCTCCTTCTCCTAGGCTTTAGCGCTGGCCAATCGCAGAGCTCACAGCCTGGGAGAAAAAAAACTTAGGCTGTGAGCACTGCGATTGGCCAGCGCTACAGCCTAGGAGAAGGAGACGCCCAGCAGAACAAGGGCAGACTCCGCCTACTATAACCAAGTCCCCTAAGGCTCCGCCTACTATAACCAAGTCCCCGAACATACCGGAGGACATAACGGGAGAACGGAGCGGCGCCCAGGGATAATAGTAAGTGCAGGGAGATCCCTGGGCGCCGCTGTATATGTCATACTTAGTTCACAATGTCAGGATCGGTGAAAGGTCCTCTTTAAGGGCGGTCTGGGAATTAAATCAGTTTATTAAACAAAAAACACCTAAAAATATTCTCGGATAATACAACAGCAGTTGCTTACCTGAAGCATCAAGGAGGCATAAGGTCCCAAAAATTAAGATCCCTAACAGAAAAAATATTCTCTTGGGCAAAAAAAGAAATACAAAGGTCAACCGGTTTTGCTTCCTGAACCCCAGGGAAAATCCATGGGTGGTAGACTCCTCAGTAAAATGGAACTGGAATCTTGCATATGCGTTCCCTCCATGGGCATTAATCCCCAGGGTTCTACAAAAAATCCTCACAGACCCAGTGACAGTAATACTAATTACCCCCTATTGGCCCAAGAGAACTTGGTTCTCCATCCTGAAGAACTTATCTCTGGAAGATCCATGGCAGATACCTTTTCAGAAGGATATTCTCTCAAGGGGCCAATCCTACATCAGAACCCAGGTTTTTTTCAAACTATCTGCCTGGATCCTGAAATAAAAATCCTAAGGAGTAAGGGTCTTTCAGATAGTTATCAATACCTTAAAAGCCAGCAGGAAAAAAAAGTTACGGCCGCCATTTATCTAAAAATCTGGAAAAAGTACTGTTCATGGCTGGGAAAAGTCTCTCCCAATATATCATTTCCTTCCATACAAAAGATCTTGGAATTTTTACAAAGAGGCCTAGTACTTTGAAGGTGCAAATATAACCCTGGGGGCTTTCTACGATACTAACCCAGTGAGCCATAGATGGATTAGAAGATTTATTAAAGCTGCTTCTAGACTTGGACCTTCCCTAAAACATAACATTCCGCTATGGGACTTGAATCTAGTGTCTAACTCTAGCGTTTCTGAGACAAGTAGTAAATCTGGCCTGTAAAAAACCCTTTTAGGCGTGATATCAGAAGGGGAAGAAGGAAGAAAATCCCAAAACAGGAAGTTTGGTCGGAAGAGGAAACAAGTCTCTTGGAGGCGCTAGAGACAGAGATTGACCCGGCTGTGCTACATTTGAGTGTGGTAAACCTGACTAATCTTGAATTGACACCGGACTGCATCTCAGTCCTGGACAGGACTGGGATTTAGCCTAGTGGAACAATTTGATCCAGTCATGTTTGAGATCGATATGTTTAGATCTGTTCGCAAATTGAATTTGCATGGGTTATTCTGTGCCAACCCTAAAGGGGTAGAGCATACTAGAAAGGAGGGAGAAATCCCCACCACGATAGGTCCTTTTTGGGGTTCAGCCTCTTGGCTAATTTTAGTGAGGACGAGGTGTCTTGCATTTAGTTTTTGGCACATGGTCTGGAATCTAGTGAGGGGGGGCTGTCAATCTAGACAGTGTTGGTACAGGACTTTACAGGAGGTGTGAGGTCCACATTTTGTCCTCCCTTGCCCGCTGGTAGTAGTTTGGAGATATTCCATCAAGAGATGTTAAGATATGAGGGCAATCCTCTATCCCATGCAGCCTCCTAATTTGACGGGAGGGGAATTAAGCCCTAAAATGGCTTAGAGGCTGTCATGATATTGTGAAGCCAGCGGACAAGGAGGGCAATATGGTTCTCATGACTAGGGATTTCTATGTCTGGGAAGCTAGGAGACAATTGGAGGATGGTAATGTCTATGAGAAACGTAATAAGGATCCTACTCATAAGATATGTGAATTTGTTACAGGGTATGTTGCGCAGATATGTGGAATTGAATGTCCTCTCTAGGAGGAGAGGCGAGGGGCTGCTCCCAGTGTCCCCCCCTCTAAACCGTTTTGGTACTTTTTACCCAAAATCCACAAGAGCCTGGACTGCCCACCAGGGCATTCTATTGTGACTGGTATTGGTTCTGCCACTGCTCCCCTCTTTGAATACTTGGACTGGCTCCTCTGACCACTTCTCAAGGATATCCCCTCATATCTCAAGGACACAAATGACTTCCTCCTGTCTCTGAAATCTCTTCATTGGCAGGAGGGGCATCATTTAGTTTATTTAGATGTAGAGAGCCTCTATACTTGTATTCCACAGGAGGGGTATTTGGCGGTAAGAGATCCTTGGGATATACTGTTCATTGAAGAAGCCCTTCAGTTTGTGCTAGGTAACAATGTGTGTTCAGATTTGGGGAGCAGTGGTATAAACAAAAACATGAAACGGCGATGGACCCCTGTAGCATGCACTTTCGCCAATCTTTTTGGCGAGGTTTGAAGATAAATTATATCTATTCCTTGGTTAATCCGCATCTGCGCTATATACAACTGTTCTTGCGCTATATTGATGATATATTCCATCATATGGTCAGGCACAGAATCCCAATTCAGTGAGTTTTTTTCTCAATGTAAAGTTGCAAGAAAAAGTATGTGAACCCTTTTGGAATGATATGGATTTCTGCACAAATTGGTCATAAAATGTGATCTGATCCTCTAAGTCACAACAATAGACAAGCAGTCTGCTTAAACTAATAACACACAGAATTAAATGTTGCCATGTTTTTATTGAACACACCATGTGAACATTCACAGTGCAGGTGGAAAAAGTATGTGAACCCCTAGACTAATGACCTCTCCAAGAGCTAATTGGAGTGAGGTGTCAGCCAACTGGAGTCCAATCAATGAGATGAGATTGGAGGTGTTGGTTACAGCTGCCCTGCCCTATAAAAAAAAAAAAAAACACACACCAGTTCTGGGATTGCTTTTCACAAGAAGCATTGCCTGATGTTAATGATGCCTCACACAAGAGCTCTCAGAAGACCTACGATTTAAGAACTGTTGACTTACATAAAGCTGGAAAGGGTTATAAAAGTATCTCCAAAAGCCTTGCTGTTCATTAGTCCATGGTAAGACAAATTGCCTATAAATGGAGAATGTTCAGCACTGCTGCTACTCTCCCTAGGAGTGGCCGTCCTGTAAAGATGACTGAAAGAGCACAGCGCAGACTGCTCAATGAGGTGAAGAAGAATCCTAGAGTGTCAGCTAAAGACTTACAGAAGTCTCTGGCATATGCTAACATCCCTGTTAGCGAATCTACAATACGTAAAACACTAAAGAATGGATTTCATGGGAGGATACCACAGAGGAAGCCACTGCTGTCCAAAAAAATTGCTGCACGTTTACAGTTTGCACAAGAGCACCTGGATGTTCCACAGCAGTATTGGCAAAATATTCTGTGGACAGATGAAACCAAAGTTGAGTTTGGAAGAAACACTCAACACTGTGTGGAGAGAGGCAAAGCACACCAACATCAAAACCTCATCCCAACTGTGAAGTATGGTGGTGGGGACATCATGGTTTGGGGCTGCTTTGCTGCATCAGGGCCTGGACAGACTGCTATCATCGAAGGAAAAATGAATTCCCAAGTTTATCAAGACATTTTGCAGGAGAACTTGGGGCCATCTGTCCACCAGCTGAAGCTCAACAGAAGATGGGTGTTGCAACAGGACAACGACCCAAAGCATAGAAGTAAATCAACAGAATGGCTTAAACAGAAGAAAATACGCCTTCTGAAGTGGCCCAGTCAGAGTCCTGACCTCAACCCGATTGAGATGCTGTGGCATGACCTCAAGAAAGCGATTCACACCAGACATCCCAAGAATATTGCTGAACTGAAACAGTTCTGTAAAGAGGAATGGTCAAGAATTACTCCTGACCGTTGTGCACGTCTGATCTGCAACTACAGGAAACGTTTGGTTGAAGTTATTGCTGCCAAAGGAGGTTCAACCAGTTATTAAATCCAAGGGTTCACATACTTTTTCCACCTGCACTGTGAATGTTTACATGGTGTGTTCAATAAAAATATGGTAACATTTTAATTCTGTGTGTGTGTGTGATTTAGTTTAAGCAGACTGTGATTGTCTATTGTCCCTTAGATGAAGATCAGATAACATTTTATGACCAATTTGTGCAGAAATCCATATCATTCCAAAGGGTTCACATACTTTTTCTTGCAACTGTATATAACGATATGAACATGAGATTTACTTTTAAATTTGGGGGCCTTACATTGGAGTTTCTTGATGTACTGGTTACAGTGGAAGACAATCAATTGGTCACCAGAGGGTACAGAAAACCCATGGCGACAAATTCGCTGTTACACTATGATGGCTTTCCCCCCCCCCCCCCAAAATGTTAAGTCAGCAGTACCCTAAGGCCAATATATGGCCGGGAGGAGGATTTATGTTCTCATTCAAATATAGCCCTATGGCGGACACAATTTGTAGGACCATATACCATAATTGAGATATACTGAGTGGTGATGAATCCCTAGGAGATTTGACACAGAATAAACCTATAGTTACTTTTAGGCGCAGCCATACCTTGAAAGATAGGTTGGTAAGAAGTAGGTATTCGGAAAGAAAGCCAGACGTATGGTTGAAAGAATATGTACCTAGAGGCAATCCCAAATGTGGAAACTGTTCATTTTGTAAGCATAATCTTCAGCATGGGGTAGTATGTTTTGGTAGTCTACAGCATAGTTAATCACCTTTATTACTTGTCAGAGTAGGGTCTTTGTGTACCTGATGTGCCCCTGTGGCCACTTCTATATTGGCAAAACTATTAGACAGTTATTCAAAAGAATAAGGTAGCACTTTAATTCCGTGGGGTCTAGTAAAGGATGCCCACGGTTAAACATGTCAGACGCATGGAGGCGACCCCAGGGTTTTAATATTCTCAGGGTTGGAAATAGTACCCTTTTCACCAACAGGGGGTGATACACACTCTATTACGTAAGGAAGCTAGTTGGATTATCAGAGCTAATGCTATGGGTCCATTGGGTCTTAATGACTTAAGTGTCATTTTATAGGCTTAGTTGTATTGCGGCACTTTTCTGGTTAGATTTCTGTACTGTATTTTATATATTGTCATCGCGACTTGTGTGCATGTCTGTGTTTGGCAGTGCTGATGCATAAATGTGACGTACTGACGTCACTACGCTAGGAGGCCTGAGGAAGCGTGCTCTCACGCGAAACGGCTGTCGCCTCATGGTGCCTGTTTGGTGTCCTGCACCCTGATTACCTGCCTGAGTGTCCATACCTATGTGCATAAATAAAGTAATACTTGGACTTTAAATGGTGAGTGCCGTCTCTTCTCTTGTATTCAATGTCCATTTGATTCTATTGAGACTGGGCACCACAGAAGTCTTTGAGTACAGTTGTCACAGCTGCGGAGTGTTTCTCTGGGAGCCGTGGAGGATGGTGGAAGCAGTGCCCTCCTATCGGTTTATCTCTTTGTGGACTTAAATCTAGTCCTTAATGGGTTGACAAATTCTTAATTTGCCCCGGTAACAGATATTTCCTTAAAACATCTCTTTTTAAGACAGCCTTTTTAATAGCAATTACATCCACTAGACATATAGGAGAAATCCAGGCCTGGTCATGTAAAGAACCATATCTATCAGTTTTTCCGGATCGAATTGTATTAAGACTAGATCCAGGTTTCCTTCCGAAGGTAGTTTAAAATTTCGTTAGGGACCAGGAAATCATTTTACCTTCCTTCTGCAGTGAACCAAAGGATCCCATGGAAGAAAAATTGCATCTTCTGGATGTAAAGGAGACAATTATTCAGTACCTTAAAGCTGCAGAACCTTTTAGGAAGGATAATCTGTTAATTCAATTTGCGGGAAAAAATAAAGCGAAAAAGCTTTCCAAGGCATCCATAGGGCGTTGGATAAAAACTATTGCTTACTGTTATTCCCTATTGGGTCAGACATATCCTACAGGAATTAAGGCCCATTCTACTAGGGCTATGGCCTCCTCTTGGGCAGAAAAAGCTTGGGGAATCTCAATCAGATATGCAGGGCTGCAACTTGGTCTAACATTAATACTTTCATTACACTATTGCCTGAACTTTTCTGCTTCAGCGGATTTGGCCTTTGGCCAAATAGTGTTGCAAGCAGTCCCCGCCCCCACGGTAATTCTGTTTCTTTGAATCCACCATGATTATGGATGAGATTGACCCCTTGACCTCTGTAGGGGCAGGAAATACAGAGTTTAAGAAGCCCCCACTCACTCTCACCCTCAGTGTTTACCAGATACCAAAGTGGGTATATATACACATACTTTAAAAAAAATAAAAAAAAAATAAGTGTGTGTGTATATGTATGTGTGTGTGTGTGTGTGTGTGTGTGTATATATATATATATATATATATATATTAGTCCTGATCAAAAGTTTAAGAACACTTGAAAAATGGCAAATCCTATTTAGCATGGCTGGATCTTAACAAGGTTCCAAGTAGAGCTTCAACATGTAACAAGAAATGGGAGTGAGACGAAACCTTTTTTGAGCATTCAATTCAATGAAAACGAATAAACTGAAACGGGCTGTTTTTCAGCTGATCAAAAGTTTAGGACCACACCTCCAACCCCCCCCAAAAAAAAAACTGAAATCCAACTTCCAAACATGTAATGAGTAGCTCCGCCGTTATTGTTTATCACTTCCAAAATTATTTTCGGCATGCTTGATGCAAGCGTTTCCATGAGGTGAGTGGGAACATTTCTCCAAGTGGTGAAGACTGCCATCTACTGTCTGGAACTGTTGTCCATTTTTGTAAACTTCCCTTGCCATCCGTCCCCAAAGGTTCTCAATTGGATTTAGATCAGGAAAACACACAGGATGGGCCAAAAGTGGTGTTCTCCTGGAAGAAGTCCCTTGTCCTGCGGGCATTGTGTACTGTAGTGTTGTCCTGTTGAAAAACCCAGTCGTTACCACACAGACGAGGGCCCTCAGTCATGAGGAATGCTCTCTGCAACATCTGGACATAGCCAGCGGCCGTTTGACGCCCCTGCACTTCCTGAAGCTCCATTGTTCCACTGAAGGAAAAAGCACCCCAGACCATTATGGCGCCCCCTCCACTGTGGCGCATAGAAAACATCTCAGGTGGGATCTGCTTGTCATGCCAGTAACATTGGAAACCATCAAGGTTACATTTATTTTTTTTCTCCTCAGAATAAAACTTTTCTTCCACCTTTTTGAATGTCCCATGTTTGGTGCGCTCTTGCAAAATCCAAACTAGCAGTTCTGTGGCGTTCAAGGAGACGAGGTCTTTGAAGACGTTTTTTGTTTTTGAAGCCCTTCAGTCTCAGATGTCGTCTGGTTATGGGGCTGCAGTCAGCACTAGTAAGGGCCTTAATTTGGGTTGAGGATCGTCCAGTGTCTTGACGGACAGTCAATTGGATCCTCCGGCTCAGTGCTGATGGGTCTTCCACTTGACTTTTTTGTTCCATATGCCCTCGATCATTTAAGAATTTAAGAAATTCCAAATGACTGTCTTACTGCACCCCACCTCAGCAGCGATGGCGTGCTGTGAGACCCTGCTTATGCAGTTCAACAACCAGACCACGTTCAAAAGGAGTTTTTTTTTTTTGTTTTTGCCATCACAACGTGTGACTACCTGACAGAAAATGACAATGAATCCACATCTTTGCACAGATTTGGCCTTTTTAAAGGCATGTGGTCCTAAACTTTTGATCAGCTGAAAAACAGCCTGTTTCAGTTTTATTCGTTTTCATTAAATTGAATGCTCAAATGTTTTATCACTCCCATTTCTTGTTGCATGTTGAAGCTCTACTTGGAACCTTGTTAAGATGCAGCCATGCTAAATTATTTTTTTTGCAATTTTTCAAGTGGTCTTAAACTTTTGATCAGGACTGTTTATATGTATAATAATCTCTATCCAGGAAATCCACGGCACTTCCTTCAGTAAAAACTGTTGAAAAAGGTACCAGTGTGCGAACCGAAACATTGTATTTCTGGTTTTTACTGCAGGTAAGTTCCATCTGCTGTGATGGATGTCATGGAAAAACCCTGGGCCAGTGACCAGGAATTGTTGAGCAGAATGATTAATCCAGCATTCACAATGAAAGTTGAAAACGATTGAGCTAACATATATAGGACTGCTGCTTGGCCTTCACACACCCTACTTTTCTTTTACTGTGTAAATTAGTCTTGGATATTTCCTCAGTAGGTAGATCTTACAAACACTGGTTCCTCCCTAGGGCTTCATTCTATTTTACGCTCTGGCATGATCATGGATAAAGGGAAAACCTATTACATTTACCTGTAATGATTTTTCAAGATCCCTCTTACTTCTACCCTATGGCTTGATATTTATGCAATTTCTGTCTTCAAATAGTTTTTATTTTATTTTTTTTAAGATTCTTACAGCACCTGTTGGAATCCATTTAAGGAGGAAGTGGGTGCCCCATTTTAATTGCTTTAGGTCATCTTGTCCAGCTGAAAGGGGCGCATTTCTCTGGTCATGGAATCTGGAAAATGAAATTACTGTGAAGTGTAACTATCTTTTTAAAAAAAAAAAATATTTATATATATTTTTTTAATTAGGTCATGAAGATTTGGAGCGGCATTATTGCGAATACAGCACAAACCGTTTCCAGTGGCTATTTTCCTATTGGCTCTTTGGCCTTTCTAAGTCATGTGGTAAACAGCTGCAGAGAATTTACCTGTGGTGGCAAAGGTTTGATAAGAGGATAGTATCTCGTTGGGGTTCTACTGACTCTGATGTCAAGTATCTTGCATCTCTTCATTACATAACCGATGACTTCTGGAATGGAAAGCTGGCCAATGGAGATGAACATTTAGGTGAAGACACAATATCCATTGTATACAGCTTTATAATGAAATGTTGATTAGACTGTAGTTTCTGTAATGACTTAAAGGGGTTGTCTGCTTTTTATAGCCGTCCCATAGAAGTGAATGGGGACGCCATACACCTGCTCACCACTGCAATTGATACAGCAAGCAGGTAAACAGAGCAACCATCCGGTTTCCGTTATGCTGGAGTCCTCTCCTGCATAACGAAAACCAGACTGATCCATTATGCAGGCCACAGACTTCTATTACGGAATGCCTCTAAAGGCATTCTGTTATGCATTCCGTAATGGTCTGTGGTAACTGAATCCATAACGCAATTCAGCATATACCCCAACCTGGACTTCAACCTATGAAGTTCGCTCATCCCTAATGAATCCTTATGCTGTGAACTGTTGGAGGAGCAGTGTCCAGCCTGGGAAGTACAGCTGTTACACAGAGCATGTTTCCTGGACTTGTGTGAAATTCGCCTTGGAGATGAATTCTTGCTTAGAAGGTTTGAATACTATGAAAGGCCTTTGCCGGTAGTATGCATCCTTCAAAGACTTGGCTGGACTTTTTGTGTATAAGATGGCAATTACCTGTAATTTTGTTTAGGTATTCAATCGGTGGAGAACTACTTTTCGATGTGCAGGTCTCTCTTGGCTTGGATTCTTGGCCGGAAATGGGGAAGATTTAAACAAAAGAAGGTACAGCTGTATTCGTGTGTGTGTTTTTGTTTTTTTTGTTTTTAACTTTCAAGTATGGGGATTTTCTCTAATGGCAATTTAGAGAGGACCCATTATCTCTCCTGACGTCTGTGTAACTGCTTGAGTTACTAATATAATTCTGGAGAACCTGTGGTGTGTGTTTTTTTTTTTTTTTTTTTTTTTTTTTTTATTCCCACTAGAAGATTATGAATTAATTGCAAGCAGTCTGCAATAAGGTCCATCTGACACAATGCTGCCAGTGGTAGACTGTGCAGGGACACCCCCCCCCCCCCCCCCCCCCCAGCTTTTAACACCCAGATAATTATTCCAGACTAAAAATGGGACCAGTCCCTAAAGGGGTTGTCCAGGTTCAGAGTGGAACCCAGACATATCCCTGTTTTTACCCAGGCAGCCACCCATGCTCTGGTGCTCTCCTTTGCCCTGTGCTGAATCTCACAGGGTAAAGGCATTTTTAGGAGATCAGTGAAGTAGCAGGCTCTCCATAAGGGCTGCTAGATGGAGGCTTCCGCCCAACAGTAAGCCCTTTACCGGCACTAATGGACAGGCTTAAGCTCTGGCCTAGCCTGTAAAATGGCTAGGGCAACGTTAAAGCCCGCCTATCAGAGCCGGTGACTTCACCGGAAGCCTCTGCCTTGCAGTGAAAGAATGTGTAAACAAAAAAGCCCTATAAAACACTGGGCAAGGGAAAGCATTGGAGCATGAAATGTTCTCATGCTCATGTCAGGGGGGCTGCCTGGGTGAAAATGAGGATATGTCCGGGTTCAACTCTGAACCCAGATAACCCTTTCAATGGGTTCTTCGGGAATTAAGAAAATTGCTTATTCCCAAATATCTTATAATGGCTTGTTTTGTCTAGGGAGCAATCATTAGGAGAAATAAAATTACCGCCGTCCTATTAGTGCACACAAAACCTGTCCTAATCGAAGAGCTGGGCAAGTTACTTCACAACACTGAGCTAAAGGGTTGCCTCTGCTCTGCTTGTCAGGGATTATGATCCTGAATATAGCTGACTAGATCTTCAGCTGAATCTCTCCAGTTTATGAGGCGACTACAGAGGCTGGTCAGGCTATGGTAATGGAGACTGCATATAAGTGCTGCCACTCATTGGCCTCATCCCCACCCTCATTTCTGTACTTGTCTCCTCCATTCCTACAGAGATTCAGCTGACTATCTTATCAGCTGTATTCTGTATCATGATCCCTGACAAGTAGAGCAGAGGACGATGAGGCAGCTCTTTAACTCAGTGTTGTGAAGTAACTTGTCCTGCTGTGTAATAGGACATGTTTTGTGTGTACAAATGGGACAGAAGCCATTTTATTTCTCATAATTGCTACCTAGACAAAACAAACCATTATAACTAATGACTTTGTGAACATATTTATAATAAAGTACTTTCAGTAAATTTTGTTGTCTTAATTCAGAGACCCCCTTTAAGGGATTTGTCTTAATCTGGTACCCTCATAATGTACGTGCCCCCATGGGCAGCCCAGTGGTTAGCACTGTTGCCTTGCAGTGCTGAGGTCCTGGTTTGAATCTGACCAATGACAACATTTGCATTTGGTTTGTATGTTCTCCCCGTGTTTGCGTGGGTTTCCTCCGGCTTCTCTGGTTTTCTCCCACACTCCAAAGATATGCTGATAGGGAACTTGGATTGTGAGCCCCATTGGGGACAGCTTGATGTCTGTAAAGAGCTACAGAATCTGTCAGCCCTATAAGGGAGCAAACTAAATAAATGGAAATATCTGCTAAACTTGTGTTCAAGGTCTACAAAGATGCACTAGAAGGAGTGTACCGTATGCTGAAACATGAGCTACAAGTTTCCATGGTTAATCATGATAAGTTTTGGATAGCTGCTAAAGTCCAGATGTCCAGAATCTGCAGCCTAGAGAAAATTGCTGGCAACTATGTGAACTGGAAGATAATTGATGTACTGCCGTGTTACAGGTACAACAAGGGTCCAGCTAATCTCATAACCTACACTTGACATGCTGATCTTTAGGGGACTGGCAGCCAGGGGTGGACTGGGAAATTTTAAGTGGCCCTAGAAAAAATTAAGTGGGTCCAAACTGAAAGAAGGCAGGGACAACAGTAGTAGGTGGGGCCAGCAATAACATGGTGCAGAACAAAATACCACTACACTGCAGCACATAATATTGCAGCTTATGCCACATTAACATTAATGCTGAGAGCATAAGATCTTGATATACCTGGCTGGCCATGAGGAGGTCTTGGCAACTCCCTGGGCATCTGCCCATTGGGAAATTTCCCTGTAGTGTACATGGCATTTCTACCCCTGCTTGCAGCCATAGGTGTTATGGCCTTGGTTCTATGATGGAACGTGTAACTATGGATTTGCATTGATGGGTATTGCAGAGATGGTCTTCCAACATATAGTGGCCTTTTTGATCAAACTAATATTGCTGTCTACATATAATCACTATGGGATGATTACTCTTATCATGCTTTAGACAGATGCATCATTTTGCTGAGATGACTTCAAGGCACAGAGGCAGGTCAGCCAGTATCCTCCTTCCCCACAGACTCACCTTCTGGATGTCTCTGTAGAAGCTCCCATCAGTTATTTTTGAGTGACTGGCTTCCTACAGCTGTGTCATGGCTCAAAAAGCCCTAGTCTGAGCAAGAGCCAGTCAGCTGGATACTGACAAAGATTCCAGGGCAGGTCACTGAGGCACAAGCTAGGTAGCGACTAGTGGTAGTAGGCAACTACTGGAAGTTTAGGCAGGTTTTCTAGATTTGCGGCTAGGAGTTGGGTAATAATTAAATGGAGCTGTATAGTGGCCTCTAGAATTAATTTTAATGGTTGGCCCTAGGTGCCTTGGTTGTAAGGCTTTGGGTTGAATGCTCATTTGTTAGAGGACCTTTCATGGGTCCAAAGAATATGAACTTAGTAGCAGACTACATAGAGTGGCGCCCAGAGATCTAAGTGCACTTACTATTATTCCTGGGTGCCGCTCCGTTTGCCCGCTGTGGCCCCTGGTAATTTCTCAGCATTCGGTCCAAGGAGGAGACGCCAGTGTCTCTCCTTCTCCCTGACAGCAGCGCTGTTCAGGAGAGTGTTGACAAGAGCCCATGTCCAGGATCCGTCTGTGTGCGGTGGCTCCTGATACACTAACTCCAGCCTCAGTCCACAATACTTTTGAATGGCCTTTTACGGACAATCCTCTCCCAGGCTGTGGTCATCCCTGCTGCTTGTGCACCTTTTTCTTCCACACAACTGTCTAATAATACGCTTTGATACAGCACTTTGGGAACATCCAACTGTTTTTGCAATTGCCTTTTGAGGCTTTCCTTCCTTATGGAGGGTGTTGATGGTTTTCTGCACGACTGTCAGGTCAGCAGTCTTTCCCATGTTTGTGATTCCTACTGAACTAGACTGAGACCATTGAAAGGCTCAGGAACACTTTGCAGGTGTTATGGGTTAATTAGCTGACTAGAGTGACACTGAGCCTAGAATATTGAACCTTTTTTACAATATTCTAATTTTCTAAAATTGGGGATTTCATAAGCTGTAAGCCATAATCGTCCAAATTATAACAATAAAAGCTTGAGATATCTCACTTGCATGTAATGAGTCTCTCTCATATTAGTCTCGCCTTTTAGGTTACATTACTGAAATGAACTTTTGCACAGTATTCAAATTTTTCAAGTTTCACCTGTAGAAATGCTGTTCTGACCTCTGACCATTTGACTCTCCCTTTTCTAAACCTCTTTTACAACATCTACTAACATGATTGTGCCTACAATTTCTCCAAAAACAATACGCAGAATTAGGTTGTACAATGTCTAAAGAACTAATTTATCACCCAGCATGTGCCACCGAGATCTTTAGACTGGGACTCTGTTTATGCTGCCTACAGGATAAGTAATTCTGCCCCTTTGGTCCTCTAGGATGTTTATGTCCTCTGGAGATTCCTTCTATCTAGAGCAAATCAAAGGCTTCCTGTTTAGAAAGCAACTAATAAACAACTGGATCCTTCAAGAGGAGAACTTCTGGGTGAGCAGTCTTCTCCCAGAGTGCCTTTTCCAGCTGCTGGAATATGACACCAAAATCTATGAAGGTAACTTGGTATAACTATCCTTCTGACCAAGCAGAATGTGTTTTTTTTTTTTTTTTTTTTTTTTTTTTTTTTTTTTTAGCTAGCTATTCAAATAGCAATATATGTAATATAACACAGTAATACAGCATGAATCACTGCACTGAGCATAAAAGCCTATTTACATACCTGTATCTTTTAACCCTTCTGGACTCTGCAATATTAAGTTTTTGAGGTTACCTTTTATTCTGTGGGTCAGTGACTATGATCGCAAATTTTTTATCCTTTTTATATTTTTTTTTTTATTTTTTTCTAGACTATCTGTAGCCTTTAAAGCCATATTGGATGTGTGAATTTTTTAAAAATTTTGGCACTTTTTTTATTACACTTTTTGGAAGGTAAAGCAATGAGAAACAGTGAATTGGCTTTTTTTTTTTTTTTTACCAGATTCACAATGTGGGATACACTACTTTATTATGGGAGGATATTTGAAAAAAAAAAAAAAAATATATATATATATATATATATATATATATATATATATATATTACAGACCAAAAGTTTGGACACCTTCTCATTCAAAGAGTTTTCTTTATTTTCATGACTATGAAGGCATCAAAACTATGAATTAACACATGTGGAATTATATACATAACAAACAAGTGTGAAACAACTGAAAATGTCATATTCTAGGTTCTTCAAAGTAGCCACCTTTTGCTTTGATTACTGCTTTGCACACTCTTGGCATTCTCTTGATGAGCTTCAAGAGGTAGTCCCCTGAAATGGTCTTCCAACAGTCTTGAAGGAGTTCCCAGAGATGCTTAGCACTTGTTGGCCCTTTTGCCTTCACTCTGCGGTCCAGCTCACCCCAAACCAATTCGATTGGGTTCAGGTCCGGTGACTGTGGAGGCCAGGTCATATGGCGCAGCACCCATCACTCTCCTTCATGGTCAAATAGCCCTTACTTTCAAAGTTTTCCCAATTTTTCGACTGACCTTCATTTCTTAAAGTAATGATGGCCAATCGTTTTTCTTTACTTGGCTGCTTTTTTCTTGCCATAATACAAATTCTAACAGTCTATTCAGTAGGACTATCAGCTGTGTATCCACCTGACTTCTCCTCAACGCCACTGATGGTCCCAACCCCATTTATAAGGCAAGAAATCTCACTTATTAAACCTGACAGGGTACACCCATGAAGTGAAAACCATTTCAGGGGACTACCTCTTGAAGCTCATCAAGAGAATGCCAAGAGTGTGCAAAGCAGTAATCAAAGCAAAAGGTGGCTACTTTGAAGAACCTAGAATATGACATATTTTCAGTTGTTTCACACTTGTTTGTTATGTATATAATTCCACATCTGTTAATTCATAGTTTTGATGCCTTCAGTGTGAATCTACAATTTTCATAGTCATGAAAATAAAGAAAACTCTTTGAATGAGAATGTGTCCAAACTTTTGGTCTGTACTGTGTGTGTATGTATGTGTGTGTGTGTATATATATATATATATATATATATATATATAATTTTTTTTTTTTTTTTTTTTACTTTTTTCACAATCGTTTCTCAATGTTAATTTATTACATTCTATGAGAGATTTTCTATGTGGCAGGAATATTGCTGTGGTAGGCCACAGATCTGAGGACCACAAACTGAACAGCTCCCTTGATCTTTGTGCAGGGAACCGTTCGGGCCCTAGAAGCACATTGCTCCTGGGCAAAGACCTCTGCTGCCATGGTTGCATTTGGGGTTTAGTCTATGATCTGCGATGCTGTGTAAAACAAAAGAAACCCGGGGTCTGTGGCACCTGTTCAGCATATGAGCAGGCACAATTCTTAAAGATTTAACTTCTGCTGCACACATACACTGCAGTTGTGATACATTTAAAACAAAAATTGTGCTGTTAGACTTCTACAACATTTGAGGTCAGTGACACCCCATAAACCCCATCTCAATATATTAAAGTATCATTGAAAAGTAAATTTATTGCAGTAATTAAATTCAAAGTTACTCATACACTATAGAATTTCATTACACACACTGATCTATTCCAAGAGTTTGTGGATTATGGTTTTCAGCTAATGAGAACCCAAAAGTTAGCATGTTAGAAAATGTGATTTATATAAAAGACAAATTAAAAATTTTTAATTCAGAAATATTTGCCTACTGAAACATATGTACAGTATATGTACTCAGTACTTGGTAGCTGCTCCTTTTGCATGAATTACTGCATCAATGCGCCATGGCATCAAGGCGATCAGCCTGTGGCACTGCTGAGATGTTATGGAATCCCTGTCTGCTTTCATAGCAGACTTCAGCTCGTCTGTTTGGTCTGGTGTCTCCTCCTTGACAATACCCCATAGCAAATGGCACATGCGTTTTGCTAAATTTGGCACACTTTTGAACTAACATTTGTGTAGCAATGCTACAGTAATAAGTTTGCAACTTTTTAAAGTCTGATAATCTGGAGTGAAACTAACATATATTTTACACCTTAAGGCCCCTTGCAGACTAATGTCCAGATTAGGTCTGGATGTGTTGCGAATGCATTAAGTGAAAAATGCACGATTTTGCAGGCAGTCATTCAGTTTTGCCTGTAATTGCGTTTTTCACACGGGTGCAATGCAATTTAATGCATTTTGCATGCACGTGATAAAAAACGGAATGTATACAAACATCTCTTAGCAACCATCCGTAAAAAATGCATCATTCACACTTGCTTGCTCACAGAATATAGAACATGCTTTGATTTTCACGCAACACACAAGTGATGCGTCAAAGCCAACAGGCCCATTGAAATAAATGGGTGCGGGCGCAATGTGTTCGCATCAAGCATTGCACCCGTGCAGAATACTCGCTCGTGTGAAAGGGGCCTAAGGACTTTGCTATTTTTCACCTTAAGGACCAGGCCGTTTTCTGGCATTTGACATGTGGTAACTTCTAAATGCTTTTACTTATCCAAACCATTCTGAGATTTTCTCGCGATGTTGGTGCAAAATTTTAGTTGATTATAATTCACCTTCATTAAAAATCCAAAATTTACTGAATATTTGGAAAAATTCACAATTTTTTAATTTCTCTGCTTTTTAAGGCAGATGGTGATCCATCATAAGAGTTATTACTTTTACATTTCCCATATGTCAACTTTCATGGTTGCATCATTTTTTAATTGTAATTTTATTTTTTAGGATCTTATAAGGCTTGGAATTTTAAGAATTTCCGAAACCCACATTTTAAGGACCACTTCAGTTATGAAGTCACATTGTGGGGGTTACATAGTGGAAACCACCCATAAATTACCCCATTATAACCCTTCAAGTTATTCAAAACTGATTTTACAAACTGTTAACCCTTAAAGGAAAAGAGATGAAATTTTTAAATTTCACTTTTTTGGCGATTTTCCATTTTAATTAATTTATTCCTGTAACACATCAAGGGTTAACAGCCAAAGAAACAATATTTATTACCATGATTCTGCAGTTTACAGAAACCCCACATGTGGTCGTAAACTGCTGTATGGGTACATGGCAGAGCGCAGAAGGAAAGGTGCACCATATGGATTTTGGAGGGCAGATTTGTCACGGCCTTTGGTGTGTGCCGTGACACGGTTGTCGTGCATGCTCTTGCCAGCGGCAACGTGTTGTGGTTGCAGCATGTAGGGGCCTTTCCTGTCTGGTGCCGGAGGGGTTAATTGCCTCCGGAAGGGGGTGTCAGGGTTCCCTGGAGGGGGAGCTAAGTCTGTATGCTGCTCTGCCTGGGGCAGCCATGCGTCTGTTTTGCATGGGGGTTTCCAGGCAGTAACTGATGTGCTTGTTTTTTTGTACTGTCCTGTATGGTGTGTGGGTATCAGTACATATGCTCGGGTTCCAGTCAGTGTTGCTGCAGCAAGTAAGTGTGTTGTATGGTGTGCTTACCTGCCGATCCAGTTACTGTATACAGTCTTCACTTTTTCCTTGCAGCTAGGCCGGTGGAGACTCCTGTTCATCCGAGACTTTTTTTTGTTTTTTAATCGCTTGGTATTACACCTTTTGTGATGTAAGGTGACAAAAAATCGCTTTTTTTTTTTTTTGTCCCACTATGGGACTGCAACATTTCAGGCTATGATCCCTGTTTAAATGCAGTACAATACATCTGTATCTATGTAATACACTGATAATTTGCCTATGAGACCCAGCCTTAGGGCTGGTCCTCATAGGCCTCTGTAGCTGCCAGGCCCCAAGGCTTTTGACAGGCTTGAAACTGCCATGGCAACCATTGGGTCACCACAGTGCAGGGACCCGATGGATCAGGAGAGGGAACACGAACCTCCCATATGCCGCGGTCATATTCATATGTGACATATCTATAGTAATTATCATGGATGCAGCAGGGGTCCGGCTGTCAGTAACAGCCAGGCGCCTGCCGCTAATCGCAGCACTGCACATGGGGCAGGGGAGGACAGACAGCAGGATGAGTGCTTGTCCTGGGGTGCAAAGTAGCGGCCGTTTAGGACAAGCATTCTTGTCCTGGGTACTTAAGCTGTTAACCACACTCCCTTCCATACCCACTTTTGAAAACTGGAGTGAGTAGTTGAAGAAAAGTGGCAAATCTTTCCCAAACAAGCCCTGAAGCATCACAAAAGCCCCATTTTGCAACTCTTTGAAGCCAGAATTCTAGAGTACAGAGCTTGATGTAAAAAATAAGAAAAGTAGACCTTTTACGTATCGCTGCGTCCATATAAACCGGCTCTATAAAAATATCACATGACCTAACCCCTCAGGGTGAACACTGTCAAGTAATAAAAAAAATTTACATCGCTAAAAGTGCAACACCAAGCGATCAAAAAGGTGTATGCCCCCCAAAATAGTACCAATCTAACAGTCACCTCATCCTGCAATGAGCCCCTACCTAAAACAATTGCCCAAAAAAATTAACTATGGCTCTCAAACTATGGAGACACAAACATAATTTTCTTTGTTTCAAAAATGCTTTTGTGTAAAACTTTAATAAATAGTATACATATTGCGTCCGTAATCCCCTGCTGTATAAAAAAATCTCATAACCTAACCCCTCAGATGAACACCATAAAGTGTCAAAGCCGTTTTTTGTCACCTTTCATCACCGTGTAATACCAAGCAATCAAAGTCATACACACTCCAAAATTGTACCAATAAAACCTGCATCTCATCCCACAAAAACTGACCCTACATAAGTCGCCCCCCAAAAAAACTATGGCTTTCAGAATATGGGGAAACTAAAAAATATTTTTCAAAAATGCTTTATTATGTAAAGCTGAAACAAAAAAAGTTGTAATTTGGTATTGTCGCGTTTGTAACAACCTGCTCTATAAAATACCACATGATCTAACCTGTTAGATGAACATTCTAAATAACAAAAAATAAAAATGGTGCCAAAACAGCTTTTTTTTTTTTTTTTTTTACCTTACCTCAGTGTAATATACAGCAATTAAAAATCATATGTACCCTAAAATAGTACTAACAAAACTGCCACCTTGTCCTGTAGTTTCCAAAATGAGGTCATTTTTCAAATGTGACATGGCCCTCCAAAAACCATATGGCATTCCTTTCCTTCTGTGCCCGTGCAGCAGTTTACAATCACAAATGGGGTGTTTCTGTAATCTACAGAATCGGGGTAATAAATATTGAGCTTTGGTTTCTATTATGTAAGCCTCACAAAGTGACTTCAGACCTGAACTGGTCCTTTAAAGTGGGTTTTTGAAATTTCAAAATTTGCTTCTAAACCCCCAAAAAATAAAATGGCATTCACAAAATGATCCAAACATGAAGTAGACATATGGGGAATGTAAAGTAATTATTTTTTTGAGGTATTACAGTCTATTATAAAAGTAGAGAAATTTGAAATTTGCTAAAAAAAAATCCACATTTTTGTAAATTTTGGTATTTATAAATAAAAAAAAACAACCTTTTTGACTCCATTTTACCACTGTCATAAAGTACAATATGTGACAAGAAAACTGTCTCAGAATGGCCTGGATAAGTAAGAGTTTTAAAGTTATTACCACATAAAGTGATACATTGTCAGATTTGCTAAAAATGGCCTGGTCCTGCTAGTAAAAACTAGCTTGGTCTTGAAGGGGTTAAAGGGTATTAAACAGTAACAGTCATTCCAGCATAGTGCAAACCCTTCTATATATGTTGATAAAGAAAAGGGGAAGGGAACATAGTAGATAATCAAAATGAATAGTATCAAAGTACTTGGTGCAATAAATGGCATGTAAAATCAGGGACTACATGAAAACATTATACAGACCAACGCATGTTTCGCAAGTCTCTTCCTCATCCTTTCATCGGGCACTATTATAGAATAATCTGTTCTGATCTTTCCTTTTGTAGAAAACAGTGGTCCTTCCCTAAGGAAGGTTTTCTATTCCTATGCTTCTGTGGTATTGTCTTGGGCGAAGAGAAAAATTATGTTTTGTAAGCCAATGAGGCAAGAAGAAAGGCTCTGCCTTTTTTATTCTGTAGATTGCGTGTCCTTGTACAGACCCTGGTGCTGTTGTGGGTGCCAGAAATTCAAATTACTGGTATGTCTCTCCAGAATGAATAAACATATCAAAGTGGAAGGTATTGTTGCATTCAGCTGAACTAGCTCTACAAGGAATTGTTTAACAGTGAATTTTAAAGGAGTCTAGAACTACAGTACAGTCATGGGTTGTGACTTGTAAAGAACCTTTCTATGTCAATGTTCTACATGTGGTCCTCAAGTGCTGCTCATTAACAAAGTGCTTTCTTTTCAGAGAACCTACATGGAGATACAGTGGGATCCCACTTAAGCAGATTAATCTGGCTCTATCTACATTCTGGTCAGCAGCTCTACATGGATGCCATAAAGGGTTTTGTTTATGAATGTGCTTATGCAAGCTATGCATCTCAGATCTATGAAAGTGTGAGCTTAGCAGCCTATGTGGGCATTTTAAGATTTTAGTTTTTTTATAATTTTTATGCATTGCACTTTCATTTTTTTATTTTTAAATCCCACTCTTGGTTATTTTAAAGTGAATATGTAAATACTGTACACTTTTCATACCAATTTAACCATTTTAGCTAATCAGGTTTTTAGATCAAAACTTGATATTTTAGGTAAGGTTACACTTTTAAAATGTGGAAATTTTGAGATTCCGTAGTACTTACTATCATTCTGCAACTTGGTGATAACTGTTGTAAAACTTTTAACTCTTATACATGGCTTTCCTTAAGGATTCAACCTTAATGTGGCATTGCCGTTCTACCTTTGGATTTACCATTTGCTGAGGATGGCCTAAACCTTCATTATAGTTTACTGTAAAATTGATGTAACCATGTCACAAATGTTTTGGCACAATTTTTTTGATTTTTTTTATCTGCAAGATACCAAATGTTATAAGCCTAAAATATCATGGCAATAAATGCCTAGTTAAACTGCATTGTTTGTGGTGTTTATAAATGAATAACCAACTAGACTTCAGAAATGGCTTTTCTCCTGCATTGTTTGAACATTTGCCATGTACAGAAACTAGGACTCCACTTCCTGTTGACTTACTGTAATACTATATATTCTTTGCGTGTTGTATGTACACATTATACACAATATGTACATTCAAAAGTAATGGGATAACTACAACCTACATCTAAAAGATCTTTTATGTCCCATTCTAAAGCCACTGGCATTCATAAGGAGTTAGTCCACTCTTTAGGAAGGCTTTCCACAAGGTTTGAGTCAGAATTTTTGGCCATTTGTCCAGAAAGGCATTTGACATAACTTTTTAATGTTTGATGAGAGGACCTGGCTCACAATCTGTTCTAATTCATCCCAAATGAGTTCAATGGAGTTGAGGTCAGGGCTCTGTGTGGGCCAGTCATGTGTTTCCACACCAAACTTGCACACCCATGACTTTATGGATTTTGCTTTGTGCACTGGGGAACAGTCATGATGAAACAAGTTTTCCTCAAACTGTTCCCACAAAGTTTGAAGCATACGATTGTCCAAAATATACAGTTGTGTTTTAAAGAATTAAGACTTCCCTTCACTGGTACATATTTTCCTTGCATTTATCAAACCCAGATACTTCCATCAGACTACCAGATAATGAAATTCCACAGAATGTTTGCACTGCTCCAGAGTCCAGAGGCAACATTTTTTACACCCCTCCACCTGATGGCCTGCATGTGGCTGCTTGACCAGGCACATGTCAGAAAACGCCAGGTGCACAGTTTTGTAATGTTAATGCCAGAGGAGACTTGTAAACAGTCAGCAAAATGTGGGTGACTTCTATGCACTGTACCTCAGCACTTGGTGACCCCCACCCTAACTTTGTGGTTGACCACTTTGCTGAGCTGCTGTGACTCCTAAACATTTACACCTAGCACTAACACTCAGTTGATTGTGGAACATCCAGAAGGAAAGACATTTCACAAACTGTCTTGTTGTAACTAACATCCTATTATAGCACTGCACTTGAATTTCGTGACCCCTTTTCAATGACCCTTTGACATGTTTATAAAGGCAGGCTGCATGCCTGGGTGCTGGATTTTATACACCTATGACAATGAAACTAAAAGACACTTTAGATTTATCAAACTGGTGTAAAGTAGAACTGGCTTAGTTGCCCATAGCAACCCATCAGATTCCACCTTTTATTTTCCAAAAGGAGCTGTAAAAAAATGAAAGGTGGAATCCAGTTGCTATAAGCAACTAAGCTAGTTCTACTTTACACCAGGTTGAATCTCCCCCTTAGTTTCTGCCAAACATGTCGGCCTGCATCACCAAACGTCATGCATTTTTCACAAAGTCCTCCTTATTTTGATCAGTGTCCTGTATGCTACATCAGTAAGCAGTAAGTGAGGCTAATATATCTTGAAGGGTTAAGATTAGGGATGAGCGAATTGACTTCAGATGAAACATCCGAAGTCAATTTGCATAAAACTTCCTTTCAATGCTGTACGGAGTGCTTGCTCTGTACAGTATTAGAATGTATTGGTTCTGATGAGCTGAAGTTATTACTTTGCGAAGTCTCGTGAGACCGCATAATAACTTCAGAAATTGTTTTTAACAGTATAAACCAATTAGTTTTTCAGTTATCGCTTTAATGTTTCCATCCAATTTAACTTGGTCCTCACCCGCTCTACAGAAAATTACCTTAGGAGTCTACATGACAGTCTTTTTGGAGGTTAGATCAAAACATCTACATACAGTAAAGGAATGTGAAATGGCACTAGTTTTAGAAGCAGTTTTTGCTTACAAATACTGACCCAGATTGTTGCATGAATAAGACCTTGGGCAATGCATAGAGGGATATTTATCAAAACTGGTGCAAGGGGAAACTGGCTTGGTTGCCCATCGAAACCAATTAGATTTAATTTCATTATAATCAGTTTTGTTAAATCCCATGCTGCATTTTTAAATATGCCCTTGGCGTGACCCATGGTTTAATCACAAGTAGTGCATGTAACTCTCATGCCTGGAAGAAACCCTAGACCAGATGCCAAAATGTATTTGGACACAGCACCCAAAGTTTTGTCACCAAAATAACAGACCACTGAGCCAAAGTAAATATAGACCCCTAAAAAAATTTAACCCAGATAATCGCCTAGAATAACTTCAAACCCCCCCACCAAAAAAATACACTATGCCAATGTTTGTAAAGACATGTACAACATCTGTTTTAGAGACCACACATTTTAACATGATGAAAGATTTATCAAAACTGGTGCAAGGGAAAACCAGCTTAGTTGCAACCAGTCAGATTTCACTTTTTTATTTTTTTCTGTTTGGAAAAAGGGTTGAATGTTATTGGTTGGTATTGGCAACTAATCACGTTTTCCTTTTCACCAGTTTTGATAAGTTTCCCTCCTGTTTTTGAATCACAAAGACCCCAAAAATGTAACAAAAATATCTGGCAGTAGTTTTTAGAAATAACCCATAATTTTGGTTTTATCCTGCGAAGCTCCAGTGCTAATGCTTTGCTCTTATGGTTGGCGAGATGACTATCATTCTTGCTACAGTGTATACATAGACTGCCAGAGCATTTGTACAAGGGGAATTGGAGAATGAGCTGACCACAAATTTATGGACAGTTAGTGCCCATACTGTGCATTACATCCAGCATAAAGAATATGTGGTAGTGTCGTACAGAATAATAGATACTCATAATTGTACCCAGCATAAACTATGGAAGTGGTACTGTGCAGTGTCCTTGTATAGAGAATAAGAGCAGATACTGAGTATTCACCCAGTACACAGGACTGTCTACAAACTGTCCCCCTCCAACCTGACAAAGCATGAAAGGATCTGCAGAGAAGCATGGCGGAAAATCCCAAATCGGGTGTGCAAACCTTGTGGTGTCCTAGTCAAGAAGACCGGAGGCTGTAAGTGCATCAACTAAGTATTGAGTAAAGGGTCTAAATATTTGTCAAAGCAAGATTTCTGTTTTTTTCCTTCAAAATGTTTGCTAATGTATTGTAAACATTCTGTTTTTACTTTTTTTTATTATGGGGTATTGAGTGCAGAATGATTGGGGTGGGAGACTATTATTAGGCGGACAGACAGGGTCATCTGTTGCTGAGACCGTGAATGTCTAACAGTGTGTTGTCTGCCGGGTGCTCTGGTTTGGCATATTGCGGATCGGATTGACAGATTGCTGGGTGGGGCTGGGGAAGACCCGGCGGTCATGGTACACATTGGCACCAATGACAAAGTCAGTGGGAGATGCAAGGTCCTTTTTAAAAATTATTTTAGGGAACTAGGTGTAAAGCTCAAGTCCAGGACCGCCATTGTAGTGTTTTCAGAAATACTACCAGTGCCACGAGCATCACTAGAGACAACGGGAGCTTAGGGAGTTAAATAAGTGGCTCAGAAGATGGTGCAGGAAGGAAGGGTTTGGGTTCATGGAGAACTGGAACGACTTTGCGGTCGGATACAGGCTCTACAGTAGGGACGGGCTGCACCTCAATGGGGAGGGTGCAACTACCCTGAGGGAAAAATGGTTAGATGGCTGGAGGAGCTTTTAAACTAGGATCTGGGGGGGGAGGTGTCATACTAATAAGGAGGTAGATGGAGAGTGGGTTATAGAAGGGGACAGTGGGGATTTAGTGGGGGCTGGGGTTAGCGAGGAAAATGGGAAGAAGATTGGGCATAACTATACATTTTATAAAAAATAGAACTGCTGGCAACAAGAACCTGTTACATACAAAAATTTAACCAAGGTAACCAAAAAATCCCGGATAATCACTATACAGGTAATTAGTAATTTAAAATGTATTATCACAAATGGCAGAAGTCTAGCTAGCAAAATGGGGGAGCTGGAGGCTATGGTCTGGGCTATAAATATTGAGGGTTTTACACTATCTAGGAAAGACCGGGTCAATAGAAAAGGTGGTGGTTTGTGCCTGTATTTGAGGAGTGATCTGAAGATAAGTGTGAAAGAGGCAATTGTGCGTGAGGATGTGGAAGTTCAAAGGGATATAAACACTGAAAAAATACTTTGGTGTAATCTATAGACCCCCAACATCAGAGGATATAGAAACAGAACTGTATAACCAAATAGAGCGGGCGGCACAGGCTGGTAGAGTGGTCCTAATGGGAGATTTTAACTTCCCAGACATTGACTGGGGTCATGGTTCTGCCTCAACTTGCTGCAGGACTACTTTATGGGCCAGTTTGTAGAAGCTCCCACTAGGGGCGATGCTCTGTTGGATCTGGTAATTTCTAATGATGCAGAGCTTGTTGGTAATGTTACTGTTCGAGAAACACTAGGTAATAGTGACCACAATATAATTATATTCCCTGTAATCTATAAAAAGCAAACTGTCAGGCAGAGCAAAGACACTGAATTTCAAAAAGGCTAATTTCCCTGGGTTGAGGGCAGCATTTCAGGGCATAGACTGGGAGCAGCTACTGTCACATAATACTGAGGATAAATGGGAGAGCTTCAAATTCACATTGAGTAATTGCACTAAAAAATGTATCCCTTTAGGTAACAAGTATAAACGGCTAAAATTAAACCTCTCATGGCTTACAGCTACTGTAAAAAGACCAATAAAAGACAAAAAGAGGGCATTTAAAAAATACAAATCTGAGGGGTCAGCTGTAGCGTTTGAAGATTACAAAGGGCTTAATAAAATCTGCAAAAAGGAGATAAAATTAGCAAAGATGCAAAAGAAAGCAAAACAAACCCCCCAAAAGTGTTTTAAATATATAAATGCTAAAAAAAATCTAGGTCTGAGCAGGTAGGTTCCCTAAATAATGGTAAATGAGGGGGTAGTCACTGAAGCTATAAAAAAGGCAGCGTTCCTAAATAGGTTTTTTAGCTCTGTATATACAAAAGAGAAAGGAGCCGATATCTGTGGTGCCGGGGCTGTTAGTACATCCAGTGCTATACTCAATTGGCTAACTGTAGATATGGTCCAAGAGAAGTTAAATAGGGTAAATGTGAACAAAGCTCCGGGTCCAGATGGAGTACATCCAAGAGTGCTTAAAGAGCCCATTCAGTCATTTGCTGTGCCCCTGTTTATAATTTTTAAGGATTCTCTAAGAACTGGTACAGTGCCAAGTTATTGGCACAAGGCAAATGTGGTGCCCATATTCAAAAAAGGATCAAGGTCCTCCACAGGCAATTATAGACCTATTGGCTTGGAAAGTATAGTTTGTAATTGGATTGAAAACTGGCTGAAGGACCGTGTCCAGAGAGTTGTGGTCAATGATTCCTATTCAGAATGGTCCCAGGTTATAAGTGGTGTACCCCAAGGTTCAGTGCTGGGCCCTTTTATTATTTAATTTATTTATTAATGATATTGAGGATGGGATTAATAGCACCATATCTATTTTTGCAGATGACACTAAGCTGTGTAGAACTACTTGGCAAATGAGGTTCAATGTTGACAAATGTAAAGTTATACATCTTGGTAGTAATAATCTCTGCTTCATATGTCCTAGGTGATGTAGCACTGGGAGAGTCACTTATAGAGAAGGATTTGGGTGTCCTTGTGGATGGTAGATTAAATTACAGCATACACTGTCAATCGGCTGCTTCTAAGGCCCCCAGGATATTGTCATGCATTAAACGAGGCATGGACTCGCGGGGGAAGTATGTAATACTACCACTTTACAAAGCGCTGGTGAGGCCTCATCTGGAATATGCAGTCCAGTTCTGGTCACCAGTACATAGAAAGGATGCACTGCAGCTGGAAAAAGTACAGAGGAGAGCGACTAAAATAAGGGGCATGGAGGGTCTTAGTTATGAATAAAGATTAAAATATTTGAATTTATTTAGTCTTGAGAAGAGATGTCTAAGGGGGGCATGATTAACCTATACAAGTATATAAATGGGCCATACAAAAAATAGGGCAAAAAGCTGTTCCATGTAAAATGTGCTCAAAAGACAAGCGGGCACAGCCTCCGTCTGTAGAAGAAAAAGTTTAGTCTCCAGAAGCGTCAATGCTTCTTTACTGTGAAAACTGTGAATCTGTGGAATAGACTTCCTCAGGACATGGTCACAGCAGGAACAGTGGACAGTTTCAAAAAAGGGTTGACGAATTCTTAAAGTAAATGACATTAATGCTTATTAAAACGTGTAGAAGTCTCACTTTCTTCTGGGATTCGCGTCCCCACCTATCCCTTGGTTGAACTTGATGGACGTATGTCATTTTTCAACCGTATTAACTATGTAACTTGAACGTGTGTGTGTGTGTGTTTTTTATATATTTTTTTTTTTTACTTTGTTACTTTGCAGCCTTGTGCTAAAGTATGAAAAAGTGAAGGGATCTGATGACTTTCTGAATGCACTTTGCAGAGCTTCTTCCAGGGCCGGACTTTGATTAAAAAGCAGGCCTGGCATACAAAGCCCACAGCCAAAGTTTGGTGGTTTTCAAATTGGAGTTTTTCAGTCTTGTAAAACCGCCTGCTACAATTGCATTAAATCATAACTATTCCACAGAAGCCCTATTGATTTGACTGGAAGATACAACTGGCTGAAGCACTCGTACAACTCCGTCTATGCTGGATGTTTATCTGTATCGCTGGCAGTCTGGTGAAGTCACCAATGCACCTAAGGAAACAGAACTAAGTGGCAGGGAATAGATAATTATGCTTTACCTGACAGGTCCCGCTGGTTGGGAAGTGGTTCTAAAAAAACTTGATGTGAGGGTGGACAAAACCTTTAAATTTTACTTAGAGATCTGCTGCCCATGCAAAATTTTCTGTGGGGACAAGTAATCATTGCATTGCTTGTCCCCATACAGTAGAGTTAATTGCTGCATGTAAATGCAGCCCCCGTCTTCACTGACAATCAGGGAAAATATTGTGAATATGTGGTTCATGCCCGATAATTGCCCGACACATCGGTCCATGTAAAAGCACCCGAAAAGTGCAGTTTCTGTTAAAAGTATCATTGATGTAGTCGCCTAAATCAGTTTTTTTGGGCAGTATGCCATGCTATGTAAATGGGTATCTGCTGCCCATAGGCATGGCTGTGCAGGCAGCTCACTATGACATGCCTGGAAGTCTTCATAAAACCTCAAGCTGTTATAGCAACTGATTGAAGCCCCGTAAGTTCGCTGTTGGGACTTAGATTGGAGAACAGAAGGAACCCCTCTCCTTTTCTATCAGCTCAGATGTTGCGGTCACTATTGACTGTGGCATCTGAGGGGTTAAATCAGCTGATGACCCTGCTCCATCCAATTCTTGAGCCTCGCTGATATACTGCTACATCAAAGTTCGCAACTGGATGAATAAATTTAACACTTTATGTTGGGGGTAGGCTAGGGTTTACCTTAGGAGTCACTGTGGGTAGAAATACATGGAGGCAAAAATAATAAAATACTAATAGGAGTTTATTATAAGCCACCAAATATTCCAGAGTCCACAAAAAATCTACTACTAAACTAAATAGACGAGGCTGCAAATCATGAGATCATTATTATAGGGGACTACTGGGAAACTGAAACCGGTAGATCTCATAAAGGAAACAGGTTCTTGGCAGTAACCAAAGACCATTACCTTTCCCAACTGGTTCAAGACCCAACTAGAGGGATGGCCATACTGGACTTAGTATTAACCAATAGACCTGAAAGAACAACAGATGTGTAGGTTGGGGGACACGTGGGAAATAGTGACCATAAAATAATAATCTTCCAATTGCCATTCAAAAGAGTGTTTCTTCAGGGAGGAACAAAAATACCAAACTTCAAAAAAGCTAAATTTAGCCAACTTGACTAACTAACTTAGAAAAAGTCCTCAAAAATAAAAATACTGCCACAAAATAGGATATTTTTAAAGCATCCTAAAATCTAATTGCGAGAGGTACATACCTTATGGGAATAAAAAGGTAAGGAACAAAAAAAAAAATTATGTGGATAAATAGAATTGTAAAGGAAGCAATAAATGACAAAGAGCATTTAAATCAGTAAAACAAGGGTAGCCAGGAAGCACTGAAAAACTATAAGGAAAAAAAATAGAATATGTAAAAGAAAAATTGCCAAACTAGAAACAGAGAGATTCATTGCCAAAGAGAGTAAAACTAACCCTAAAATGTTCTTTAATTATATAAATGGTAAAAAGTATAAATCTAAACGTGTTGGCTTTTTATAGAGTGATGAGGGAGGAGTTGCACAACGATGAGAAGAAAGCAAAGCTATTGAATATTTTTTTTTTATCCACTGTATTCACTGAGGAATATAAACTGTCCGATTAAAATGCAGAATGTAAAAGTAAATTCCCTATTAAAAGTGCCCTGTGTGACCCAGGAAGAAGTACAACGGCAACTTAAAAAGATTAAAATAGACAAACCCCCCATATCCTAAAAGAATGAAGTAATGTTATAGCATCCATCAATGGATGTTGTATATCTTGACTTCTCCAAAGCATTTGATTCTGTACCACATGAAAGGTTAGTATATAAAATGAGACGTCTTGGAGTGGGAGAAAATGTCTGGGGGTAAGTAACTGGCTCAGTGATAGAAAACAGAGGGTGGTTTTTAATGGTGCACACTCCGATTGGGTCACTGTCACTAGTGGGTTATCACAGTGGTCAGTATTGGGCCCTATTCTCTTCAATATATTTATTAATGATCTTGTAGCAGGCTTCCAGATGACACTAAACTGTGTAAAGTAATTAACACGGAAGAGGACAGTATACTGCTATAGATGGATCTGGATAGATTGAAGGCTTGGGCAGAGAAAAGGCAGATGAGGTTTAACACTGACAAATGTAAGGTTATGCACGTGGGAAGGAATAATGCAAGTCACCCCTACATACTAAATGGTAAAACAATGTGTAATACTAACGCTAGCTGATGTGTGCCGTCGGAAGTCTGCTCTGGCCCCATTCACTATAATGGGGATGGGCCGGAGGATGGCAAACATGCTGAGAAGTGGCCGGACAAAAACTGAAGACACAGAAAGCAAAACGGAAACGAAGACCATAGGTGAAATGTCTTCTACCATTGGTGGTAATGATAGAGATGTGCTTTCCGCAACGGCTAACAGTCCATTGACACATAACTGCAAGCACAGGACATGTGGCTGTATGTGATGTTGGTTGGAAACACACAACATAACATACAGAACTCTCAGGATTTCGCCACCAAAATCCAGAACTTGGTATTGGGCACAGAAGAAACAATGGTCTCCTATGATGTTACATCCCTCTTCACCTGCATACCCACTACAGAGGCAACTGAAACAGTCCGGAAACAGTTGCTACTAGACAACACCTTAGGCTGCAGAACAGAACTTAGCCCAGACCAAGTGTGTACCTTACTGGACCTTTGAGTACCACCTACTTCAAGTATAAGGACAAGTTCTACAAGCAAAAACATGGCTGTGCTATGGGATTGCCAGTCTCACCTATTGTAGCGAACCTGTATATGGAGGAAGTAGAAAGGAAAGCCCTGACCACTTTCAAGGGAATTACACAGAGTCATTGGTTCAGCTATGTGGATGACACTTGGGTTAAAAGTCATAAACAAGAGTTACAGGATAATAGAATCAACACCTTTGACCCCATGCTGGGTAAAATGACCTCTGACCCAATGCTGGGTATAATTACCAGATGTTGATTCAGTTACATATTTATTCCCAGAGAATTCTTGTACAGTCACTCAGAATTGAGAAAGCTCGTGAAACGTTTTCAAGAAATCTACAGTACTTCCAGTTGCCTGCCCGTTACCCCTGATGAAGCCAGTCTAACTGGTGAAACATGTTGGGGGGCAGAGAGATATTTTAGAGGTCTAGTATAGTTCCTGTTCTAGTTGGAGCAGGGTCAGTGAAGTGAACTGACGGGATTACACACAGTGAGGAGATACCAGTATGTTGTGACAGTGCACGCCTGTCGCTTCAGCATACAGACAAGATCTACAAATTAAGGGACTGTTGCTAGCAAATTTTAATCACATACACATTCTCTTTTTTTCACCTATTGATTTTAATCGTTCAATAGTAAAAGTTATGTTTTACCACAATTATGGTTTCTGGGGCAAGTAGGGCTATGTAGCCAATGTGGCTGTGATATATTTTATTGTTATATATATATATATATATATATATATATATATATATATATATATATGTATAGTCGATAATGAAGTACCACAAGGCACTTACTCATATTTCCCCTAATATTGCAAAATATACTGCCACACTGAAAATGGAACATTTTAAACACTGAATTTTTTTATTTTATTTTTTATTTTTATTTGAGAAGAATATATTGCTCACCAAAAATCTGTATAGTTGCTGGTTCTTTTCAAAAATAGACTCACAAGTGGTGATCTGAAAATAAATTTGGGCCTCGTACTCTACATGGAAATAGTGAGAAAGCGATCAATTAGCTCCTACTAAGCAATAAGCGCTACACGTGGCACACCTGTATCTCCTACTGTTATGTCCAGAAGCAGATACAAAGTTCAGTACCAATGTGCTTCCTCCATGTTTTAACCACCAGGCCTCAGTAATCATCCAGGTTTAGACGTTTTTGGACATGGCGACACTTGATATGTTTATTTTTTGTTAATACACTTTGATATAGATATATATATATATATATATATAGAATAAAGAAAGACACCGCAGCACATCCGTTTGGTGAAAAAAGTGGGACCCTTTATTCACCTGTGCGACGTTTCGGTCCGCTTACTGGGACCATTCTCAAGCTTGAGAATGGTCCCAGTAAGCGGACCGAAACGTCGCACAGGTGAATAAAGGGTCCCACTTTTTTCACCAAACGGATGTGCTGCGGTGTCTTTCTTTATTCTATACTGTACACCTTGGTAAGGTGTTTATCGCCGCTGGCACCCACACCCGACCACCAGGAGTGCTACCCTGATTTCTTTTCCTATATATATATATATATATATATATATATATATATATATAAAATTGGAAAAAGCGGGTGATTTAAACTTTGAATATATTTTTACTTTTTACTGAACTATTAACCGCCTTAGGGGGCTAGAACCTGGTATCGTTTGATCCCTTGTCCTATTCACCCTAATAGAGACCTATAAGGTGAATAGGATTTTTACAGTGTCCTTGCTGCACTGTGCCTTGTGCAGAGAGCAGCAGGGAACATACCATGGCAGGCCTGGAAGGCTTCAGCAGCAATTTCACTGCGCCTCCCTCTGGCTTACCTCACAGGTGCTGTGATCAATATTTATAGTGGCACCTGAGGGGTTAAATGACGGGGCTCAGCGGGATAGCCACTCCCCATCATTGCAGCCGGGTCCCGGCTGCATCCACAGAGATGCAGACAGGGCGGTCTGCATCCACAGTCAGGGCCTGATCCAGTACATGGGTACATTCTTAAGGATGAGGGGGGTTATAGTACCATTTAATATACTGTCTGGCAGGCTGTCACTCCTAATTTGTGCCTGAGATGAGCTTCCTTTCATCACATCTAGTGCTCTGGGCCCCTCTGCTTGCACAAAGTCATTCACAGACATAGGCATGCTGACTAACCCCTTCCACCCTTCAAGATGTAGTCTACAGTGACGCTCCGGTAAAGACATGCTCCTTCCTTATTAGCATGGCAGGCAATGACAGACTGAGCTGATTGGTGGTTTTGGAGAAGCTGTTCTCACCAATCAGCTCAAAATCTAGTCAGTGCAGAGAAGGGGGAGGAGAATCGCTCTACTCTCTCCTCCTCTGCCTTAGTGCTCTTTTACACGAGCATGTGGAAATCAATCACGTTCTGTGTGTGAGCATTCTGGATATTGCTCATCTTGAATGAGCGCTCGGCATTCTACTGATTTATAATGCTTTGTGCCTCTGTGTGATCTTACTGATACAAAATCATAATTGCATAAGCTTACTACTACAGAGTCATAGTGACAGCTTTATGTCGAGGCACATAGCATTATAAATCAGTATGAGGCCGAGCGCTTATTCAAGACGACCAATATCCAGATTGGAGGATCACGCTCCCAAATGGAACATGATTTCCGGACTGCACATGCTCGTGTGAAAGAGCATACTCCGCATGGAGTTAGGTCATCCTGAGCCATAAGCCCTACACGTGGCACACCTGTATTTCCTACTGTTATGTCCAGAAGCAGATACCAATGTGCTTCCTCCATGTTATTAATAACCACCAGGCCCCAGTAATCATCCATGCTGCAGCTGCATGTAGAAGTTCTCCGTGCTCTCCAACCAGTTAAACATCTAGTGCAGTGCAGTGCAGAGGAGGGGGAGGGAAATTGCTGACTCAGGCCTCATGCACACAACCGTTGTGTGCATCCGCGTCCCCTGACAGACAAAAAAAAAACTGGAGGGGAGTGAAAGTGTATCATAATAAAAAAATAATTAAATTACCCCCTGCTGGGTTTTGCCCTAGGCACATGCGCTCCTGTGTCAAGTGGAAGGTATAGCCCTGTGCGAACCTAGCCTTACACCCCAGGATAAATCCAAGTAGTATCAAGGTTTCTAGGATTCTATTTAATATTATAATCTCCTGAAACCTCTGCCAAAATAAGTTGCTGAGAACGTATAGCTATAAAAGAGATCATGCAGATTTTCCGCAAAACATATCAGGCACCCCCATAAACAATAGAAGCAGCAGAACGTGAAACAATGTTACTTTTACCAATGTGTCCTTTATGGTAAATTTTTACATTTTGGCACTAGGGAACATTAGCAAATATATTATGGTGCCCTAATATTATCTCTGGTGTGAAAGGCCCCACAAAACCCCATAAAGCACTCCTATGTTATTTCCTGTAACGGGTCCATACAATAGATAAGGGTGGGATCACATCACGTTTTTGCCATTGGTTTAATGTATACGTTGGTTAAAAAAAAAAAAAAAAAAAAAAAAGACGCAATAGCACAGCACATCACACTATTCTATCCTGCAGAGTCCAGTAAAAAAAAAATTAACATATACGTTTTTTTTGTTTTTTTTTTACAGTAAAACTGTGGTGAATGAGGCGTCCTTTAACATATACATTTTTTTTTTATGGTTAAATGGATGGCAAAAACGTGATGTGAGCCTAGTCTAAGACATAGTTTGATATCACCATACACATGAGAAAAATGTGAAATTATGTCTATTTTCCATGCATTATATGGTTTCCAAAACAGCTTGAGTAAAGTGATTTATTTATGAAAAAACCCAGAGTTTTATTTTTTGGGACCTAGTGGAGGAGAACAAGGGAGTCTAGGTCTCAGGAAACAATGGGGCCAACCATTCAGATATTTCTTGAACTCTCTAAAAATAGGTGATGTTTTTCCTTGAGGCTGGTTGTACTTGACCAGATTATTTTGGTGGTAATTTTCACCATTTTACAGCTCACAGTAAATGCTGGTAATAAGTTCTTATCAGTATATTGAGCTGTAGACATTTATTACTTATCTTTATCATTCATTATGGTTTTCCAATGTGTCCGTAAAAAATGTTGGCTGTCTGTGATTTTGTAATAAGTTGTCCAGAAAAAATATATATATTCTGGTTACATAGTTAATACGATTGAAAAAAAAAACAAATCCATCAAGTTGCCAACTCCAAATGAGGCAAATTTATTAAAACTATTTAAAAGAAAATTAGTTTTTATTGCCCATAGCAACCAATCACAGAGCAGCTTAAAAAAAATAAAAAAAAGCTGAGTTTTTCTTTTAGATAATTTTGTTAAATCCGTCCCAATGTTTACAACGAGGCATAAAAATAGAAACTACACCCTAAATTGCATATCTTCATTACCAGGACTGATACAAAAATTAATTTCAAGATGTGTATGAAAAAATATCTTTACTTTGAAAATCATATTTTTTTCATTCTTCTATTTTTGACTATAAAATCAAATAAAAATGTGACCACAGAAAGAAAACCCAATTTGTCCCCAAAAAGCATTATCAAATTCATATGGATACATGAGACTCATAGAAAGTTACATTGTATTACACATGGCATGGCAAAGCTATGACATATTTTTTTTAAAGTTTTATATACCTAGATTATTAAGGGGCTAAATTTATCACTGTATGAATCGCCATGGCAGCTGTCATAAACAACAACAAGCATCAGGAAATGATTTTAAAATGTATAAAAAAAGTCAATTGGTGCCAGTTTGCAATTTCTCTTTCCAGAGATAAGACCGGCTCTTTTATTTGCTGCCAAAGCGACCAGAGGCGGCTCTTCCATTAGGCCACTTAGGCAGCCGCCTAAGGCCTCGCGCTGGTGGGGGCCTCGCTCTGGCTCCCACCAGCACCTGACACCGCCGCAATTTAATTGTCTGCTCCTCCGTCACCTAACACACACACTAGTAGTAACTTTAAGTTAGATGAGCCGCCGCGGCACAGGCACGTCTCTATGCAACAGCAGACACGCCCCCTTCCCTCAGAGCGCTGCGCAGGCAGGGAGAGAAGAAGCGCCATCTCACCTCACCGCCACCGGCTGTGTGCCTGTGTCTGTTGTCCGGTGACCCGACGCCGACCCAACTGTTCTGGCTGCCGCCAGCGCCGCCCTGAAGACAGTGTCAGTGGTGGTGGACTCACTGGACTGTCTGTCACTGTGGATTGTGGAAGAATTAGAATCCTCCAAGGACCAAGGTGGTCAGGTGTGTGTCCCACTCCCTGTCCTGCTGGCTGCTGTATCCCTCCTCCGAGTCCCCCATCCCTGGCTGTCGCCTGATCATATATTAAGAGAGAGAATAAGTTGGGGACTGAGAAATGTGCATTTGGGGGGGGGGGGGGGGGTGGTAAGATGTTGCTGCAAGGCAAGCGTCATGATGGAGGGGGTCTAGGGGACTGAGAAATGTGCAATGGGGGGGCCTTTCTCAGTCCCCTAAACACCCTCCATGAGGCTTGCCTGGCAGCACATCTTACCCTCCCCCCCCCCCCCTCCCAATTGCACATTTCTCAGTCCCCCTCCATGAGGCTTGCCTGGCAGCACAATTACCCGTGCAATTTGGGGGGGGGGATGTGTAATTTACTTTCACACCTGCGTTCAGGTGTCCGCTCGTGAGCTCTGTTTGAAGGGGCTCACAAGCGGCCCCGAACGCAGCCATCCAGCCCTAATGCATTCTCAGTGGAGGCGGATCCACTTGCAGCGTTCGGGTGTCCGCCTGGCCGTGCGGAGGCGAGCGGATCCGTCCACACTTAATGGAAGTCATTGGGGACGGATCCGTTTGAAGATGACACTATATGGCTCAATCTTCAAACGGATCCGTCCCCCATTGACTTTCAATGTAAAGTCTGGACGAATCCGCTCAGGCTACTTTCACACTTAGAAATAATGCAGATGGATCCGTTCTGAACGGATGCAAACGTCTGCATTAGGCCCCTTTCAGACGGGCGTTGCGGAAAAATGTGCGGGTGCGTTGCGGGAACACCCGCGATTTTTCCGCACGAGTGCAAAACATTGTAATGCGTTTTGCACTCGCGTGAGAAAAATCGTGCGTGTTTGGTACCCAAACCCGAACTTCATCACAGAAGTTCGGGCTTGGGATTGGTGTTCTGTGGATTGTATTATTTTCCCTTATAACATGGTTATAAGGGAAAATAATAGCATTCTGAATACAGAATGCAAAGTAAAATAGCACTGGAGGGGTTAAAAAAAAAAAATAAAATTTTTAACTCACCTTAATCCACTTGCTCGCGTAGCCCGGCATCTTCTTGTGTCTCCTTTGTTGAAGGACCTGTGGTGACGTCACTCCGGTCATCACATGGTACGTCACATGATCTTTTACCATGGTGATTCAAATAATAATGATCTGGTCTCCATCCCGATCGTCTCCTAGCAACCGTGCGTGAAAATCGCACCGCATCCGCACTTGCTTGCGGATGCTTGCGATTTTCACGCAACCCCATTCACTTCTATGGGGCCTGCGTTGCGTGAAAAACGCAGAATATAGAACATGCTGCGATTTTCACGCAACGCATAAGTGATGCGTGAAAATCACCGCTCGTGTGCACAGCCCCATAGAAATGAATGGGTCCGGATTCAGTGCGGGTGCAATGCGTTCACCTCCCACATTGCGCCCGTGTGAAAGGGGCCTTATAGGAGCGGATCCGTCTGATGAAACATCAGACGGACCCGCTCCGAACGCTAGTGTGAAAGTAGCCTAAGATGTGCTGCCAGCCTCATGGAGGGAGACAGACTAAGGATACTATACCAAGTGTTTTTGTTGTAGTTAATCTTTATTAGCGCTTGCATATCTTGTGTTCGTGGGGGCCTCATGTTCGAGTTTCGCCTAAGGCCTCACAAAGTCTAGAGCCGCCTCTGAAAGCGACATTTGACTTTTTTCGATTGTGACTAGGATATCAGAGCGTTGGGAGATTTATCTCCAACTGTGATTCAAGACAGGTAAAATACTGAAATCTGAGTGGAATTACAGATTTTATGCCATTGTGAAAAGTGACAGTTGGTTACTCCATAGTAGTAGGAAGCTGATCTTGATCACTAGTTTCAGATATTTCCAAAATACAGCACAACTAGGCTAAAAATGGAAATACTTGGGTGACTTTATAAACATATGGAGACGGTTGGGTGACTGTTAATAAATATGGGGTATAATATTTGGGTGTCTAAATAAATGTGCAAAAACATAGTGGCCTAGATTTATCAATGTGAGTGCACCTAGACCTTATTCTGGTGCAAATTTTGTACAATTTGGTAAATTTTAGTACAATTTGATGCATCAAGCTTTAGAAAAATCTTCTGCGTCAGCTCACCAAGGGGATGTGGCTTAGGCTTTGTTCACATCACCGTTCAGAAGGCACATAACTGAGCCGAACGGAGACTAAGGACCCCATAGACTATAATTGGGTCCGTTATGTTTCCACTCAGAAGATGATTTTGGAGCGGAGACAAAAGTTGTGCATGCAGGACTTTTGTCTCCGCTTCAAAATCATCTTCTGATCGGAAACCTAACGGACCCTGTTTCCTGAGGCGATCTGAGGTAATTCAACAAACTTTATTCAGACACAAACAATATAACAAAGGTTATAAACTGTCATATCTATATAGCCTACAGGTGGCAGTAAACATGTTAACATGTATAACTCCTAACATCCTCCCTTTCTTGTGAAATCAAGTAATATATAACATAAGATGATTGGATACCACAATACATTCCAAAGGTGACAATGTTTTTTATAATGTATCTAGCATACAAAATCGTTATATCTTGTTGGTGTTCTAATAACTATGTCTTGGTGTGGCAGGAGCTTCACATTGTTGCATATGATCATCCATCCCTGTTTCTTTGGGAGTTGTCTCATCTGGAGATGTACCTGGTGTAATCACTTCACTTATTTCAATGTCAGATTTGTCATCTGCAGTCCTCAGAAACTTCCTATTCCTTCTGTATAACTGTCCATTTGCTTCCACTTTATAAGATCGTGGAGCAACTTTCTCCAAACAAATACCTTGTCGCCAAATTTCATCTATTGACGACGGCGATGGTTGTATTCGCACTGGCTGACCAATGCTTAGTTCGGGAAGTTCCTTGGCTCCTTTATCATAATATGCCTTTGCTTTTTTGCGTCTTTCAGTTAGGTTCTCGACCACTCCTTTTTATAACCTTTGGAAACAGCAGTTTCTGAGCAGTCGGAAGAAAAGTCCTGGTTAGGGATGAGCGAACCCGAACTGTATATTTTGGGGTGTCCGTGACACGGACCCGAACCCGAACATTTTCGTAAAAGTCTGGGTTCGGGTTCGGTGTTCGGCACTTTCTTGGCACTTTTTGAAAGGCTGCAAAGCAGCCAATCAACAAGCGTCATACTACTTGGCCCAAGAGGCCATCACAGCCATGCCTACTATTGGCATGGCTGTGATTGGCCAGTTCACCATGTGACCCAGCCTCTATTTAAGCTGGAGTCACGTAGCGCCGCACGTCACTCTGCTATGATCAGTATAGGGAGAGGTTGCAGCTGCGACGTTAGGGCGAGATTAGGCAGATTAACTCCTCCAAAAGACTTCATTCTGTGATCGATCTGCAGCTGTGGATCATTGAAGTGCTATTATTGACTTGCTCACTTTTTTGAGGCTGCCCAGAGCGTTTTTAGATCACTTTTTTTCTGGGGTGATCGGCGGCCATTTTGTGACTTGTGGTGCGCCAGCACGAGCTATCGCCAAGTGTATTTAACCATCGATAGTGTGGTTATTTTGTGCTATATCCTACATCAGCTGCAGGCTGAGCCTGTGTCACCGAAGTGCATTTAACCATCAACAGTCTGGTTATTTTTTGGCCATATACTACATCAGCTGCAGGCTGAGCCTGTGTCACCCAAGTGCATTTAACCATCAACAGTCTGATTATTTTTTGGCCATATACTACATCTGGTGCAGGCTGAGCCTGTGTCACCCAAGTGCATTTAACCATCAACAGTCTGATTATTTTTTGGCCATATACTACATCTGGTGCAGGCTGAGCCTGTGTCACCCAAGTGCATTTAACCATCAACAGTGTGGTTATTTTTTGGCCATATATTACATCAGGGGCAAGTTGAGCCTGTCACCCAGCGCCTAAAAAATAGACCTGACATTTCTATTCAACCAAATCTGTACTGTTTTAGCTGGTCAAGTTATTTGTATTGACCGTAAAAGCACACTTTTTTTTCTGGGTTGAAAAAGCATTCCCAAATTTGCCATTCTCAAAATAACTAGTTTCTGGTATTTGAGGCCTACTTGAAATCTCTCCCAAAAAGAAAATCTTACATTGAAGGTATTGATAGTGTCATTCAGAAAAACCTAAGACACACGCTAGCGTGCTGATAGAAGTGTGATTCTGTGATTAAACCTATACCTGTCACACAGCGCAAAAAAAAACAGGTCTCACATCTCTATTCAACCAAATCTGCAGTGTTTTATCTGGTCAAGTTATTTGTAGTGACCGTAAAAGCAGACTTTTTGTTCTGGGTTGAAAAAGCATTCCCAAATTTGCCATTCTCAAAATAACTAGTTTCTGGTATTTGAGGCCTACTTGAAATCTATCCCAAAAAGAAAATCTTACATTGAAGGTATTGATAGTGTCATTCAGAAAAACCTAAGACACACGCTAGCGTGCTGATAGAAGTGTGATTCTGTGATTAAACCTATACCTGTCACACAGCGCAAAAAAAAACAGGTCTCCCATCTCTATTCAACCAAAGCTGCAGTGTTTTAGCTGGTCAAGTTATTTGTAGTGACCGTAAAAGCAGACTTTTTGTTCTGGGTTGAAAAAGCATTCCCAAATTTGCCATTCTCAAAATAACTAGTTTCTGGTATTTGAGGCCTACTTGAAATCTATCCCAAAAAGAAAATCTTACATTGAAGGTATTGATAGTGTCATTCAGAAAAACCTAAGACACACGCTAGCGTGCTGATAGAAGTATGATTCTGTGATTAAACCTATACCTGTCACACAGCGCAAAAAAAACAGGTCTCACATCTCTATTTAACCAAATCTGCAGTGTTTTAGCTGGTCAAGTTATTTGTAGTGACCGTAAAAGCAGACGTTTTGTTCTGGGTTGAAAAAGCATTCCCAAATTTGCCATTCTCAAAATTGTGGTGAACGGGAACAATGAGGAAAACATCTAATAAGGGCCGCGGACGTGGACATGGTCGTGGTGGTGTTAGTGGACCCTCTGGTGCTGGGAGAGGACGTGGCCGTTCTGCCACAGCCACACGTCCTAGTGAACCAACTACCTCAGGTCCCAGTAGCCAGCAGAATTTACAGCGATATTTGGTGGGGCCCAATGCCGTTCTAAGGATGGTAAGGCCTGAGCAGGTACAGACATTAGTCAATTGGGTGGCCGACAGTGGATCCAGCACGTTCACATTATCTCCCACCCAGGCTTCTGCAGAAAGCGCACAGATGGCGCATGAAAACCAAGCCCATCGGTCTGTCACATCACCCCCATGCATATCAGGGAAACTGTCTGAGCCTCAAGTTATGCAGCAGTCTTTTATGCTGTTTGAAGACTCTGCGGCCAGGGTTTCCCAAGGGCATCCACCTAGCCCTTCCCCAGGGGTGGAAGAGATAGAATGCACTAACGCACAACCACTTTTTTTTCCTGATGATGAGGACATGGGAATACCACCTCAGCACGTCTCTGATGATGACGAAACACAGGTGCCAACTGCTGCGTCTTTCTGCAGTGTGCAGACTGAACAGGAGGTCAGGGATCAAGACTGGGTGGAAGACGATGCAGGGGACGATGAGGTCCTAGACCCCACATGGAATGAAGGTCGTGCCACTGACTTTCACAGTTCGGAGGAAGAGGCAGTGGTGAGACCGAGCCAACAGCGTAGCAAAAGAGGGAGCAGTGGGCAAAATCAGAACACCCGCCGCCAAGAGACTCCGCCTGCTACTGACCGCCGCCATCTGGGACCGAGCACCCCAAAGGCAGCTTCAAGGAGTTCCCTGGCATGGCACTCCTTCAAACAATGTGCTGACGACAAGACCCGGGTGGTTTGCACGCTGTGCCATCAGAGCCTGAAGCGAGGCATTAACGTTCTGAACCTTAGCACAACCTGCATGACCAGGCACCTGCATGCAAAGCATGAACTGCAGTGGAGTAAACACCTTAAAAACAAGGAAGTCACTCAGGCTCCCCCTGCTACCTCTTCTGCTGCTGCCGCCTCGGCCTCTTCTGCTGCTGCCGCCGCCTCGGCCTCTTCTGCTGCTGCTGCCGCCGCCTCTGCCTCTTCCTCCGCCTCTGGAGGAACGTTGGCACCTGCCGCCCAGCAAACATGGGATGTACCACCAACACCACCACCTGCATCACCAAGCATCTCAACCATGTCACACGGCAGCGTTCAGCTCTCCATCTCACAAACATTTGAGAGAAAGCGTAAATTCCCACCTAGCCACCCTCGATCCCTGGCCCTGAATGCCAGCATTTCTAAACTACTGGCCTATGAAATGCTGTCATTTAGGCTGGTGGACACACACAGCTTCAAACAGCTCATGTCACTTGCTGTCCCACAGTATGTTGTTCCCAGCCGCCACTACTTCTCCAAGAGAGCCGTGCCTTCCCTGCACAAACAAGTGTCCGATAAAATCAAGTGTGCACTGCGCAACGCCATCTGTGGCAAGTTTTACCTAACCACAGATACGTGGACCAGTAAGCACGGCCAGGGACGCTATATCTCCCTAACTGCACACTGGGTAAATGTAGTGGCGGCTGGGCCCCAGGCGGAGAGCTGTTTGGCGCACGTCCTTCCGCCGCCAAGGATCGCAGGGCAACATTCTTTGCCTCCTGTCTCCTCCTCCTCCTACTCAGCTTCCTCCTCCTCTTCTTCCACCTGCTCATCCAGTCAGCCACACACCTTCACCACCAACTTCAGCACAGCACGGGGTAAACGTCAGCAGGCCATTCTGAAACTCATATGTTTGGGGGACAGGCCCCACACCGCACAGGAGTTGTGGCGGGGTATAGAACAACAGACCGACGAGTGGTTGCTGCCGGTGAGCCTCAAGCCCGGCCTGGTGGTGTGCGATAATGGGTGAAATCTCGTTGCAGCTCTGGGACTAGCCGGTTTGACGCACATCCCTTGCCTGGCGCATGTGCTGAATTTGGTGGTGCAGAAGTTCATTCGCAACTACCCCGACATGTCAGAGCTGCTGCATAAAGTGCGGGCCGTCTGTTCGCGCTTCCGGCGTTCACACCCTGCCGCTGCTCGCCTGTCTGCGCTACAGCGTAACTTCGGCCTTCCCGCTCACCGCCTCATATGCGACGTGCCCACCAGGTGGAACTCCACCTTGCATATGCTGGACAGACTGTGCGAGCAGCAGCAGGCCATAGTGGAGTTTCAGCTGCAGCACGCACGGGTCAGTCGCACTGTGGATCAGACCCACTTCACCACCAATGACTGGGCCTCCATGCGAGACCTGTGTGCCCTGTTGCGCTGTTTCGAGTACTCCACCAACATGGCCAGTGGCGATGACGCCGTTATCAGCGTTACAATACCACTTCTATGTCTCCTTGAGAAAACACTTAGGGCGATGATGGAAGAGGAGGTGGCCCAGGAGGAAGAGGGGTCATTTTTAGCACTTTCAGGCCAGTCTCTTCGAAGTGACTCAGAGGGAGGTTTTTTGCAACACCAGAGGCCAGGTACAAATGTGGCCAGACAGGGCCCACTACTGGAGGACGAGGATGAGGTGGAGGAGGATGAGGATGAAGCATGTTCACAGCGGGGTGGCACCCAAAGCAGCTCGGGCCCATCACTGGTGCGTGACTGGGGGGAAACACAGGACGATGACGATACGCCTCCCACAGAGGACAGCTTGTCCTTACCTCTGGGCAGCCTGGCACACATGAGCGACTACATGCTGCAGTGCCTGCGCAACGACAGCAGAGTTGCCCACATTTTAACGTGTGCGGACTACTGGGTTGCCACCCTGCTGGATCCCCGGTACAAAGACAATGTGCCCACCTTACTTCCTACACTGGAGCGTGATAGGAAGATGCGCGAGTACAAGCGCACGTTGGTAGACGCGCTACTGAGAGCATTCCCAAATGTCACAGGGGAACCAGTGGAAGCCCAAGGCGAAGGCAGAGGAGGAGCAAGAGGTCGCCAACGCAGCTGTGTAACGCCCAGCTCCTCTGAGGGCAGGGTTAGCATGGCAGAGATGTGGAAAAGTTTTGTCAACACGCCACAGCTAAGTGCACCACCACCTGATACGGAACGTGTTAGCAGGAGGCAACATTTCACTAACATGGTGGAACAGTACCTGTGCACACCCCTCCACGTACTGACTGATGGTTCGGCCCCATTCAACTTCTGGGTCTCCAAATTGTCCATGTGGCCAGAGCTAGCCTTTTATGCCTTGGAGGTGCTGGCCTGCCCGGCGGCCAGCGTTTTGTCTGAACATGTATTCAGCACGGCAGGGGGCTGCATTACAGACAAACGCAGCCGCCTGTCTACAGCCAATGTGGACAAGCTGACGTTCATAAAAATGAACCAGGCATGGATCCCACAGGACCTGTTCATCCCTTGTGCAGATTAGATATTAACTACCTCCCCTTAACAATATATTATTCTACTCCAGGGCACTTCCTCATTCAATACTATTTTTAATTTAATTTTACCATTATATTGCGGGGCAACCCAAAGTTGAATGAACCTCTCCTCTGTCTGGGTGCCGGGGCCTAAATGTGTGACAGTGGCCTGTTCCAGTGGTGGGTGACGTGAAGCCTGATTCTCTGCTATGACATGAAGACTTATTCTGTGCTTACATGAAGCCAGATTCTCTGTTACGCGACCTCTCTCCTCTGCCTGGGCCTAAATATGTGACAGTGGCCTGTTCCAGTGGTGGGTGACGTGAAGCCTGATTCTCTGCTATGACATGAAGACTGATTCTGCGCTGACATCAGGCCAGATTCTCTGTTACGGGACCTCTCTCCTCTGCCTGGGTGCCTGGGCCTAAATGTGTGACAGTGGCCTGTTCCAGTGGTGGGTGACGTGAAGCCTAAATCTCTGCTATGACATGAAGACAGATTCTGCGCTGACATAAGGCCAGATTCTCTGTTACGGGACCTCTCTCCTCTGCCTGAGTGCCTGGGCCTAAATGTGTGACAGTGGCCTGTTCCAGTGGTGGGTGACGTGAAGCCTGATTCTCTGCTATGACATGAAGACAGATTCTGTGCTGACATCAGGCCAGATTCTCTGTTACGGGACCTCTCTCCTCTGCCTGGGTGCCTGGGCCTAAATGTGTGACAGTGGCCTGTTCCAGTGGTGGGTGACGTGAAGCCTGATTCTCTGCTATGACATGAAGACAGATTCTGCGCTGACATCAGGCCAGATTCTCTGTTACGGGACCTCTCTCCTCTGCTTGGGTGCCTGGGCCTAAATGTGTGACAGTGGCCTGTTCCAGTGGTGGGTGACGTGAAGCCTGATTCTCTGCTATGACATGAAGACAGATTCTGTGCTGACATCAGGCCAGATTCTCTGTTACGGGACCTCTCTCCTCTGCCTGGGTGCCTGGGCCTAAATGTGTGACAGTGGCCTGTTCCAGTGGTGGGTGACGTGAAGCCTGATTCTCTGCTATGACATGAAGACAGATTCTGTGCTGACATCAGGCCAGATTCTCTGTTACGGGACCTCTCTCCTCTGCCTGGGTGCCTGGGCCTAAATGTGTGACAGTGGCCTGTTCCAGTGGTGGGTGACGTGAAGCCTGATTCTCTGCTATGACATGAAGACAGATTCTGTGCTGACATCAGGCCAGATTCTCTGTTACGGGACCTCTCTCCTCTGCCTGGGTGCCTGGGCCTAAATGTGTGACAGTGGCCTGTTCCAGTGGTGGGTGACGTGAAGCCTGATTCTCTGCTATGACATGAAGACAGATTCTGCGCTGACATAAGGCCAGATTCTCTGTTACGGGACCTCGCTCCTCTGCCTGGGTGCCTGGGCCTAAATGTGTGACAGTGGCCTGTTCCAGTGGTGGGTGACGTGAAGCCTGATTCTCTGCTATGACATGAAGACAGATTCTGCGCTGACATCAGGCCAGATTCTCTGTTACGGGACCTCTCTCCTCTGCCTGGGTCTAAATGTGTAACAGTGGCCTGTTCCAGTGGTGGGTGACGTGAAGCCTGATTCTCTGCTATGACATGAAGACAGATTCTGTGCTGACATCAGGCCAGATTCTCTGTTACGGGACCTCTCTCCTCTGCCTGGGTGCCTGGGCCTAAATGTGTGACAGTGGCGGGTGACGTGAAGCCTGATTCTCTGCTATGACATGAAGACAGATTCTGCGCTGACATCAGGCCAGATTCTCTGTTACGGGACCTCTCTCCTCTGCCTGGGTGCCTGGGCCTAAATGTGTGACAGTGGCCTGTTCCAGTGGTGGGTGACGTGAAGCCTGATTCTCTGCTATGACATGAAGACAGATTCTGTGCTGACATCAGGCCAGATTCTCTGTTACGGGACCTCTCTCCTCTGCCTGGGTGCCTGGGCCTAAATGTGTGACAGTGGCCTGTTCCAGTGGTGGGTGACGTGAAGCCTGATTCTCTGCTATGACATGAAGACAGATTCTGCGCTGACATAAGGCCAGATTCTCTGTTACGGGACCTCTCTCCTCTGCCTGGGTCTAAATGTGTGACAGTGGCCTGTTCCAGTGGTGGGTGACGTGAAGCCTGATTCTCTGCTATGACATGAATACAGATTCTGCGCTGACATAAGGCCAGATTCTCTGTTACGGGACCTCTCTCCTCTGCATGGGCCTAAATATGTGACAGTGGCCTGTTCCAGTGGTGGGTGACGTGAAGCCTGATTCTCTGCTATGACATGAAGACAGATTCTGTGCTGACATAAGGCCAGATTCTCTGTTACAGGACCTCTCTCCTCTGTCTGGGTGCCGGGGCCTAAATGTGTGACAGTGGCCTGTTCCAGGGGTGGGTGACGTGAAGCTTGATTCTCTGCTATGACATGAATACAGATTCTGCGCTGACATAAGGCCAGATTCTCTGTTACGGGACCTCTCTCCTCTGCCTGGGTGCCTGGGCCTAAATGTGTGACAGTGGCCTGTTCCAGTGGTGGGTGACGTGAAGCCTGATTCTCTGCTATGACATGAAGACAGATTCTGCGCTGACATCAGGCCAGATTCTCTGTTACGGGACCTCTCTCCTCTGCCTGGGTGCCGGGGCCTAAATGTGTGACAGTGGCCTGTTCCAGTGGTGGGTGACGTGAAGCCTGATTCTCTGCTATGACATGAATACAGATTCTGCGCTGACATCAGGCCAGATTCTCTGTTACGGGACCTCTCTCCTCTGCCTGGGTGCCTGGGCCTAAATGTGTGACAGTGGCCTGTTCCAGTGGTGGGTGACATGAAGCCTGATTCTCTGCTATGACATGAAGACAGATTCTGCGCTGACATAAGGACAGATTCTCTGTTACGGGACCTCTCTCCTCTGCCTGGGTGCCGGGGCCTAAATGTGTGACAGTGGCCTGTTCCAGTGGTGGGTGACGTGAAGCCTGATTCTCTGCTATGACATAAATACAGATTCTGCGCTGACATAAGGCCAGATTCACTGTTACGGGACCTCTCTCCTCTGCCTGGGTGCCGGGGCCTAAATGTGTGACAGTGGCCTGTTCCAGTGGTGGGTGATGTGAAGCCTGATTCTCTGCTATGACATGAAGACAGATTCTGTGCTGACATCAGGCCAGATTCTCTGTTACGGGACCTCTCTCCTCTGCCTGGGTGCCTGGGTCTAAATGTGTGACAGTGGCCTGTTCCAGTGGTGGGTGACGTGAAGCCTGATTCTCTGCTATGACATAAATACAGATTCTGCGCTGACATAAGGCCAGATTCTCTGTTACGGGACCTCTCCTCTGCCTGGGTGCCTGGGCCTAAATGTGTGACAGTGGCCTGTTCCAGTGGTGGGTGACGTGAAGCCTGATTCTCTGCTATGACATGAAGACTGATTCTGCGCTGACATGAAGCCAGATTCTCTGCTATGGCATGAAGAGACTGATTCTCTGCTGACATGAAGCCAGATTCTTTGCTATGGCATGAAGAGACTGATTCTCTGCTGACGTGAAGCCAGATTCTCTGCTATGGGACCTCTGTCCAATTGATATTGGTTCATTTTTATTTTTTTAATTTTAATTTTAATTCATTTCCCTATCCACATTTGTTTGCAGGGGATTTGCCTACATGTTGCTGCCTTTTGCAGCCCTCTAGCTCTTTCCTGGGCTGTTTTACAGCCTTTTTAGTGCCCAAAAGTTCGGGTCCCCATTGACTTCAATGGGGTTCGGGTTCGGGACGAAGTTCGGATCGGGTTCGGATCCCGAACCCGAACATTTCCGGGAAGTTCGGCCGAACTTCTCGAACCCGAACATCCAGGTGTTCGCTCAACTCTAGTCCTGGTCCTTCTTGACATTAGCCGTTGTACAGGACAAACGGACCCTTCTGATGGGGTATTTCTCCAGTCAAGAACCGCTTTCCAGATATCCTTGTCATCTCATTTAGCTTTCTTTATGAGTGTTTTTGCTATTTTTACAGTAGCTTCAGCTTTACCGTTGGACTGACTGTGATATGGGGATGATGTAAGATGTTAAAATTCCCACTCTCTACAAAATCGTGCAAACTCTGAGCTGACAAACTGTGGTCCGTTATCTGTAATTACAGAATCAGGGATTCCATGTCTGCTAAAATGTGCTTTGCAACAATCTATAATTGTTTTAGAGGTGGTATTAGAAACTAAATCAATTTCCCAGAAATCTGAATAATAATCAACAATTATTAAGTAATCTTGTCCTGTTAAGGAAAATAAGTCCATGCCTAGTTTGCTCCAGGGTAGAGTGGGCAATTTGTGACTCATCAGAGGTTCTTTTGTTTGTTTACGCATATACTCATTGCAAGTATTACAGTTCTTTATTGACTCTATAATCTCTGGGCCCATGTGTGGCCAAAAGATGACATCCTTGGCCTTGCGAAGGCATGCTTCTATTCCTAAGTGGCTAGAATGAGTCCTCTCTATCATTTCTGGGCGCATGTTTTTTGGTATGATGACTCTGTGTCCTTTATACAGAATTCCATTTTGTATGCTTATCTCCTCTCTAAAGCCCCAGCGTCCTGATACAAATCGGTATTTTTTCTTTCTGGTCTGGCCATCCTGTAAGAACAGTAATTTTTAATGCTTGCAAGACTTCATCTTGTTCTGTGAACTTCTGAATTTGTTGTAGGCGCAAATCAGACACTCTTAGATATTCTGCAAAGTTTATCTCTTCCAGTTCCTTAGAAAAGGCATCCTCTGATTGCATCAAGAAAATCTCATAATCTGGGGTGTCCTTGTCCATTGTTTTGTGAGGTAATGCTGCTCTTGATAAGAAGTCTGCAATATACATTTCTGATCCTTTTTTATAAACCACATTAAGGTTGTATTTTTGCAACTGTAGCATCATGCGCTGTAGACTTTTTTGTGCTACTAGGAGAGTTTTTTTTTTTAAATGCTCTCTAGTGGCTTATGATCAGTCTCAATGTTAATAATATTTTTTCCATGTAAGTACTGATTATACTTCTGGCATGCATATACAATGGCAAGACATTCCTTTTCAATCTGGGCATATCTTTGTTCTGTTGAAGACAGTGTACGTGATGCAAACGTCACTGGCTGACCTCCTTGCAAAAGTGTTGCTCCAAGACCTTTTTCACTGGCATCACATTGGACTGTTACTTCTTCATTGACATTGTAGTATCTCAAAACTGGATGTTTAGTAACAATATCTTTTATTTGCTTGAGGGCTTCATCATGGCTGGATTGCCAGGCCCACAAGCTGTCTTTGTCTGTCAGTCTGCGTAGTGGTTCACATACATCCGAAAGATGTGGTAAGAATTTTGAAAGGTAGTTTACAAACCCTAGCAGTCTCTGAACTGCTTGTACATTGTCAGGCTTTGGTACCTCTAAAATTGCTCTGACTTTTTCTGGATCAGGACGCAGGCCTTCTGCTGTGAGTAAATGTCCCATGTATGGTACCGAAGATAGCCTCAATCTCAGCTTCTTTTTATTGAATTTTAGGTTCAGCTTTCGTGCTCTCTCTAAGAGTCCAATCAAATTCTTGTCATGATCCTTTGTGGCCTCCTCTGTAGTGTCACCACAGCCATACACCAATATATCATCTGCAATAACTTCCACTCCGGGCAGGTCTTCTACTGCTTCATGTTGTCTACGTTGATATTCTTCTGGTGCAGTAGCAATCCCAAAAGGCATGCGTAGCCATCGGTAACGCCCAAAGGGAGTCAGAATGTAGTGAGATAACTGCTTTTAGTGTCCAGTTTTACTTGCCAGAAGCCATCCTTAGCATCTAAGACAGAAAATACTTTTGCATTTGTTAAACTTGGCAGGATTTCCTCTATAGTGGGCATTGGATAATGTGAGCGTTTTAGTGCTTTATTTAAGTCTTTGGGATCAATGCATATTCGCAGCTTGCCTGGTTTCTTAACAGCAACCATACTACTTATCCATGTCGTAGGTTCTATGACCTTTTTTATCACTCCCAGTGTCTCTAATCTCTCTATTTTCGCCTTTAAGTCTGCTTTAAGTGGAGCCGCCACTCTACGTGGTTGGTGTTGAACAGGAGGTATTGCTTCATCTATTTCTAGGTGATACTCTCCAGGTAGACACCCTAGTCTTTTGAAAATGTCTCTATATTCAGTTGTGATCATTTCATAAGAAAAGGGTGAAGTTGTAGTCGTTTGCTGGTCATCATGTAATAATACATTATGTTCTACATTCAGTGTAAGGAGGCCCATTTTCTGACATGTTTCTGCTGAGAGAAGTGGTTTGTGTTTACCTTGGACAACTTGGAATTGCAGTGTATATGTTTTATCTTTATATGTACAATTTAGATTACTTTGGCCCATAGGTATCATATAGGTATCATTGTACCATTTTAATTTGACATTACTCTTCTGTAATGTTGGCTTTCCTTCTTTAACAATTTTGCAATAGTCTTTGTATGTCATAAGGTTGCAGGTGGCCCCACAGTCTAACTGACAGTGTAACCTTTCCCCTGCTTCTCTGTCAGTGCTGAGTTCTAGTGGTACAAACCACTGTGATCCTGGACTGCTTACTGCTCCTATTTGCTGAATAATAGTGAATACTGATTCTTCTGAGCTGCTGCTCTTGATCTGTGCAGCCATATGTATTCTGGCATTTGCTTTCTGCCTGCATACTCTAGAAAAATGGTTTTGCTTTTTGCATTTACTACAGGTTTCTCCATATGCAGGACAGTGGTCTCTCCCCCAGGGGTGATTGTTTCAACAGTATCTACATCTGATTGTTTTTACTTTGCTTTCTTTCATGGGCTTTTTATATGTTTTAGCAGTATAATGTACAGCTTCAGTTTCACTTTTGTTTTCTTGCATTGCTTGTATTTGCATTTGTGTAAGTTCATGGCTTCTACACATCAATCGGAGCAGGAGAACGGAAAGACTGAACGGTGATGTGACCGAAGCCTTAATGGAAAAGGGACATGATTTTTCAGGAAAGAGACTTGGCCTAAAATGCAACGTTTTGTACTGAAATTGCGGCACTATTCTAGCATACAATTCTGTCGCCAACCAATAATTAGGTATCTAGCCATGGGCCAAATTGATCATCCAGCCTGAGCCACTTGGATAAATCTGATATAGGTCTAGACAGCCTAAGTTTACGCCATCTATAGAATTAGTAAATCCGCCACACAGTGATTGCTTGTGAATAAATATGAGTAGAGGATAAATATGGAGTTGTTGAATATTTATTTTTGTATTATAATTAAATTAAGGATTTTTTACTTTTTTTTCCTCTTTAGAATAGACAACATGAGCTCCAGGTAAGCTATGAAGTGTATTATAGTATATAGAGGGAGGGAGATATACACATAATGCTATGACAGGGCCTATAGTGACCAGACTGTGATCCACTATAACACATACAAGTGCAGCATTTCTATCTTATTACATAAATACTTTCATTTTAGTTATATTGGAAGGGGAAACTATAAAATATTTGCCCTAATGAGATAATCACTGTATATAGCCCCAAGTAGGATTTATGGACATCATGTAAAAGTTATAAGCAGTACCTATACAAATAAAATGTAAATTAATGTATCTGTATTTAGCTTGTGTCATATAATGTTCTCATTTTAGTGGAATGTATGCGACCAAAAACTGCCACCCTTTTTGCCTCACAAAAAGTGTAATATAGAGCAACCAAAAATCATATGTACCCTAAACTAGTACCAACAAAACTGCCACCCTATCCCGTAGTTTCTAAAATGGGGTCACTTTTTGGAGTTTCTACTCTAGGGGTGCATCAGGGGGGGATTCAAATGGGACATGGTGTCAAAAAAACAGTCCAGCAAAATCTGCTTTCTAAAAACCGTATGGCATTCCTTTCCTTCTGTGCCCTGCCGTGTGCCCGTACAGCAGTTTACGGCCACATATGGGGTGTTTCTGTAAACTACAGAATCAGGGCCATAAATATTGAGTTTTGTTTGGATGTTAACCCTTGCTTTGTAACTGGAAAAAAAATTATTAAAATAGAAAATCTGCCCAAAAAGTGAAATTTTGAAATTGTATCTCTATTTTCCATTAACTCTTGTGGAACACCTGAAGGGTTAACAAAGTTTGTAAAATCAGTTTTGAATACCTTGAGGGGTGTAGTTTCTAGAATAGGGTGATTTCTATTATGTAAGCCTCACAAAGTGACTTCAGACCTGAACTGGTCCTTAAAAAGTGTTTTTTTGAAAATTTCAGAAAAATTTCAAGATTTGCTTCTAAACTTCTAAGCCTTGTAACATCCCCAAAAAATGTAATGTCATTCCCAAAATGATCCAAACATGAAATAGACATATGGGGAATGTAAAGTAATAACTATTTTTGTAGGTATTACTATGTATAAATTTGGTATTTTTTTATAAATAAAAATGATTTTTTTTTAATCCATTTTACCACTGTCATGAAGTACAATATGTGACAAAAAAAAAACTGTCTCAGAATGGCCTTGATAAGTCAAAGCGTTTTAAAGTTATCACCACATAAAGTGACACTGGTCAGGTTTGCAAAAAATAGCCTGGTCCTTAAGGTGAAAATGAGCAGGGTCCCTAAGGGGTTAAAGAGGCAGAGGGGCTCAGAGCGGCCGAGCCGCTGCAGCTCTTATTAGTCCACTTAGCACTGCGCAGGCCACCCGGAAGCCAATAAAATTGCGGTTGCGGCGGTGTCGGTGCGGGTGGGAGCCAAAGCGAGGCCCCCACCAGTGCGAGGCCTTAGGCAGCGGCCTAAGTGGCCTAATGGAAGAGCCGCCTCTGCATACAAGTGTGAAACTTGTGAAAAGGAGTGAAACATCTTGCACAAATTTCTGAAATTTTAAAGGACTGTTACAGAAGTTATTTATTTAATTAATGTAATTATAAAATAAAAATAGATATTATACAATCATATTATTCTAATAAAGATAAGTTTAAATACTACTTGAATGCCTCTGTTATATCAGTATAATACAGTATATTCCAGTCACAGTCTAATGGTGTAGAACATGCATCAGTCCAAGTTGACCAAGGCTAAAGGGTCATAAAGCTCTGAAGATTGTCATAACCCTCATACACCCAGTGATTGTGTGACTACAGATTGTAGAACATGTCTTTTCTCTAGATGACATTGTGTTTTTTCATTCTCAACACTTAAAATAGTTTTCCGAGATTTAAATACTGATGACCTAGCACAGCGCCGTACATTGTATAGCGGCTGGGCTTGGCATTCACTGGGGCTCAGCTGCTCCTATGCCATGTGACCGATGAACATGTCGTCACTCGGCCCTAGGGAAAGCAGTGAGAAAGACACAGCGCTACTGCAAGCACCTCTGCCTTCTCAAACAAAAGATTGGCGTGGGTCCTGGGTGTCGTATCCCCACTGATCATATACTGATGACTTATCCAGAGGATAGGTCATCAGTAGAAAACGCTCAGAAAACCCCTTTAATTGTCAACAGTAGTGATTTTTTGTAAATTTAATACTTTAATATCCTACACTTCTGCTATAGTTCAGTTTCTTCTGTCCAAGAAAAGACCCAGAAGAGGAGAAAGGAAGACCTGACCCAGCAGCAGGAGATGATGGCTGCTTTCTTTCCGTCTCCTTGGTAAGACTAAATCCAATGGTTCCAGTTTTCCACTAGGTACACACTATTCAACTTAATTACACAGAGATGTCCTCCTCCATTATGTACATAATCACATGGAGCCAGCCTTGTCCATCATGTACATAATCACATGGAGCCATCAGTGTTCCCTCTAAGCCTTGGCAGCTGCTGAGCAAAGGTGGGCGATATGAAAATAAAATTGTCACATTAAAGAGCATACAGTATAATCCCTGCACCATGCTGTGTAATATACAGTATAATCCCTACACCATGCTGTACTGAATACATTATAATACCTGTACCATGCCATATAGGCTGTATATAGATATAGGCTGTGTATGGGTATAGGCAGTATATAGGTATAGGCTGTACATAGGTGTAGACTGTATAGGTATAGGCAGTATATAGGTGGAGGGTATGCTGCTGCAGAACACAAGGGGTGAAACCACTGGCAGGAACACACCATCCCAGTGATAGTCTATCACTGGGATGGGATGGTGTGTTCCTACCAGTGGTTTCACCCCTTGTGTTCTGCAGCAGCATTCCCCCCAAGTCTGTCCCCAGCATATTTATGTAGCAGATGCCGCAGGCAGCTCTCAGTCTCAGGACGGAGTCTAGTTTCTAAGATGGGCGCCGCGCCGCCAACGCCGCCTCCATGTTACCTCTCCTGTGCACTGCTGCTCTTCCTCTTTGGTCACAAAAAGAAGGAGGAGGCAGCAGTAGCGCCGGAATATGTGGTAGGCGGCGCCCGGCAGAGCCGCACAGCAGTAAGTTTTGAAGAAGTCAGACTCATCATGAGTATGGGCAAGGGTGAGCGGGGTGTTATTAAACTTGTGAGCGGTGCAACAATAATTGCTGCTCAGCTTAGAGGGGGGCACTAGGAGCCATCCTTCTTCCATCATGTACATAATCACATTGAGCCAACCTTCTCCATCATGTACATAATCACATGGAGCCAGCCTTCTCCATCACGCTATTAATCACATGGAGCCAGCCTTCTCCATCACGCTACATTAATCACATGGAGACCAGCCTCCATCATGTACAATAATCACATGGAGCCAGCTTTCTCCATCATGTTACATAATCACATGGAGCCAGCCTTCTCCATCATGTACATAATCACATGGAGCCAGCCTTTTCCATCATGTACATAATAACATGGAGCCAGCCTTTTCCATCATGTACATAATCACATGGAGCCAGCCTTCTCCATCATGTACATAATCACATGGAGCCAGCCTTCTCCATCATGTACATAATCACATGGAGCCAGCCCTCTCCATCATGTACATAATCACATGAACCAGCCTTCTCCATCATGTACATAATCACATGGAGCCAGCCTTCTCCATCATGTACATAATCACATGGAGCCAGCCTTCTCCATCATGTACATAATCACATGGAGCCAGCCTTCTACATCATGTACATAATCACATGGAGCCAGCCTTCTCCATCATGTACATAATCACATGGAGCCAGCCTTCTCCATCATGTACATAATCACATGGAGCCAGCCTTTTCCATCATGTACATAATAACATGGAGCCAGCCTTTTCCATCATGTACTAATCACATGGAGCCAGCCCTTCTCCATCATGTACATAATCACATGGAGCCAGCCTTCTCCATCATGTACATAATCACATGGAGCCAGCCCTCTCCATCATGTACATAATCACATGGAGCCAGCCTTCTCCATCATGGTACATAATCACATGGAGCCAGGCCTTCTCCATCATGTTACATAATCACATGGAGCCATCCTTCTCTATCATGCACATAATAACATGGAGCCAGCCTTTTCCATCATGTACATAATAACATGGAGCCAGCCTTTTCCATCATGTACATAATAACATGGAACCAGCCTTTTCCATCATGTACATAATCACATGGAGCCAGCCTTCTCCATCATGTTACATAATCACATGGAGCCAGCCTTCTCCATCATGCACATAATCACATGGAGCCAGCCTTCTCCATCATGCACATAATCACCTGGAGCCAGCCTTCTCCATCATGCACATAATCACAGGAGCCAGCCTTCTCCATCACGTTACATAATTACATGGAGCTGGCCTTCTCTATCATGTACATAATCACATGGAGCCGGCCTTCTCCATCATGTACATAATCACATGGAGCCGGCCTTCTCATCATTGTACATAATCACATGGAGCCCAGCCTTCTCCATCATGTACATAATCACATGGAGCCAGCCTTCTCCATCATGTACATAATCACATGGAGCCAGCCTTCTCCATCATGTACATAATCACATGGAGCCAGCCTTCTCCATCATGTACATAATCACATGGAGCCAGCCTTCTCCATCATGTACATAATCACATGGAGCCAGCCTTCTCCATCATGTACATAATCACATGGAGCCAGCCCTCTCCATCATGTACATAATCACATGGAGCCAGCCTTCTCCATCATGTACATAATCACATGGAGCCAGCCTTCTCCATCATGTACATAATCACATGGAGCCAGCCTTCTCCATCATGTACATAATCACATGGAGCCAGCCTTCTCCATCATTACATAATCACATGGAGGCCAGCCTTCTACATCACGTTCATAATCACATGGAGCCAGCCTTCTTCATCATGTACATAATCACATGGAGCCAGCCTTCTCAATCATGTACATAATCACATGGAGCCAGCCTTCTACATCACGTTACATAATCACATGGAGCCAGCCTTCTTCATCATGTACATAATCACATGGAGCCAACCTTCTCCATCATGCACATAATCACCTGGAGCCAGCCTTCTCCCTTCATGCACATAATCACCTGGAGCCAGCCATTCTCCATCATGCACATAATCACATGGAGCCCAGCCTTTCTCCATCAAGTTACATAATCACATGGAGCCAGCCTTCTCCATCATGTACATAATCACATGGAGCCAGCCTTCTCCATCATGTACATTAATCAATGGAGCCCAGCCTTCTCCATCATGTAACATAATCGCATGGAGCCAGCCTTCTCCATCATGTACATAATCACATGGAGCCCAGCCTTCTCCATCACGTTACATAATCTCATGGAGCCAGCCTTCTCCATCATGTACATAATCACATGGAGCCAGCACTTTTCTCACATTTACATATTGTTGACCTATCCTCAACATAGATCATCAATATCTGATCAGCTGTTTGAAACGGTCGCATTGCCCAGACGAGCACTGTGGCCTCCTAATAGATATACCAGCACAGCACTGTACATTTCACCTTAATCCTCTGCACTTAAAAGGGATTGAGCTGCACAAAGCCCCATTGTACCAATGGATATTACATCACAGACCAAGGAAGAGGCCACAACTGATCAGTGGGGTGACAAGAGGTGGACCCCAGTGGATCAGATACAGGTGTTTTTTCGTGTCCATCCCCCTGCCAAGAGAGCTTACCCATAAATTGGACCATTTATTGATACGCTACTCTATCTTTTCACTTCTGCTGCCTATTTCTATGTGTTATGTCACCAAGGTTTAATCTTTTGTTACTTAACCATATATAACTTCTGTACATTGAAACTCCATTGAGTAAATTGATAATACTGATATTTCTGCTTGTGTTCCAGAGGATCAATACATCAGGATGTTTCTTGCCAGGGATAGCTACATGAAGGTTTCTGACAAGGTAATATAACATTGAGGAAAGAAATATTCAGATTACAAAATATCCACTATGTTTAAAATTAAAGGGGAATGCTGGTAAGTTCAAGATATCCCCTATCCACAGGGCAGTGGATAACTGATCAGTGGGGGTTCTACTGCTGTACTCAACTATCCCAGCAAGCCAACAGAGATAAATGGAGTGGCAGCCCACATGCTTTGACCTGTCACTCTGTTCATTTTTGGGGCCCTGTGGGGTATGATTCCCCGTTCTAATGATCTGGGCAGCAGTGGGAACCCCCACCAATCTCATAGTTATCCCCTATCCTATGAATAGGGAATTTACTTGAATTACTGGAATACCACTGCAGTCACATTGCACTATAACTTACTGTGTAGTTATGTTCTTCACTTATTTGTAGTTTTATATTGCCCATATATATAATAAAATGTAAATTATTGAGATCTACTACCAGCCTCCAACTACCCTTCTCACCCCACTAGTACCTTCTAGCAGTGGTCTTCAGTATACTTCAAGAGAGCCGGATTACATCCCTAGGAATACAGAAGAACTTCTTTCCAGCTCTGAGTTTTTTTTTTCCATTATATTTGATATTTGTATATATGCAGATAAATAATCATAAAAATGCGTAGTATAGCAAGAATGCAACAAGTGACACATGAGAACACAACCATAACACGTATTTATACCAATGTTTATCAATTCTAACCTGTTCTCAAGGTCTCTGCATTTAATCAGTACAACCACAAAAAATTTTACGCTGTTCTGACAACTTCCATCATTTATTTGGTGTCATTTTTTCTGTCAGGTTCTTGGCTTACCAGTTTGAGGAAGACGAACACAGATTTTGTCAAGAAATCTACCCTTGGGCCTAAGGCTGGGTTCACTACGCTGAGCATTTTACAGCGCGTTCCTACGCGCTGTAAAACGCTCAACAGCCAAAACCAATGTTTCCCTATGGGCATGGTTCTCACCTGAGCGTTTTACAGCGCGTACGAACGTGCTGTAAAACGCCCTACACCCAAGAAGTACAGGAGCTTCTTTGGGGCATATTGTCGCACGTATTGTGGCAGTTTTTCCATTGGATGCCTCTGGGGTTTATACAAAAAAGGCCCCAAAATACGCCTCAAAACGCCCGATAAAACGCCTGTAAAAAGCGCTTATCGAATACGCTCAGGTTTGAACCCAGCCCTTAGGACCGTCCTGGATTCAGAAGACACAGCTGCTTCATGAACGCAACCTGTTGCTCCTCCAGATTGGATTTAAAGCTTGGGTGGACAAAGCCTGTCCATGTGATCTGGTTAGTAAAAAATAAAGCAATCCGGTCTTTGATGAAGAGTCTCTGGTGGATAGTATAATATTTAATTCCTTGTTTATTTTTAGGTTATGGCACAAGACCCTTTGCATTGGGCATGGAGAAGAGAGAGGAAGATCATCATTCAGGAGGGATGATCGAGAGTTCATTCGCCCAAGGCCCATAGAGCATCCCTCCACCCTGCATCCCCTCTGCATCCTCTGTGAGACCATCCTTCTCCATCCATGCAAGGAGAAAACTGCTGATAGCATCATGTGCCAGTGAAAATAAAGGACCAGGCACCACCAAATCCTGGTAAGGAAAAGGCTGGTGTGGAAGATAGAATTTGAGTTAAATACTGTTAATTTTAAATTCCAAACCTAGTCCCTAAACTAAAAATCCCCATCTGAAAATATTAAAGTAAGATAAATAGGGTGACTGCAATCTGTTTGTTCCAAAATGGAAACATAGGGGATTATATTAGGATCTATTAAGATATCTGCATCATTATAGGATTCGAACATACCATCGAAATGATCTCTTTTCCATAATCTAACACTAGATCAAGCCAATGACAGGTTCTCTGTACATTGCATCAGATAGCATATAGGATATAGTAAACCATGTATCGCTTCTCCTGTGTGGTTGGTAACCCATTGATATTTTGGTTCCTATAATGAACATTTTGATTCACTTTCTATATCTCTCTACTTAGAACCAAGATTTACTGCTGCCACAATGAGGGAATGACAACTGCAAGACCGGCAAGGAGAAAATCTAAAAACCAGGATGGATGAAGACCAAAATATATCCTTTTTTATAGATATACACATGCACCGACACTGTGTCACACACTGTCATAGAACATATCATGTAGGTTACATATGCACATCAATACACAACACAGTAACATCTGATAATATCTGACAACAATCACTGTAGGTAGTCACATGCAGTTCACTAGAGGTAGTTACATACACAAGCACTACACACATTTGTATAGCGCTCACCTCTACTAGTATGCCCTGAGGAAGGGCAGTACAGCGGCCATGGTTTCCTCCACAGTTTTTTTTTCCTGTCCCTGAGTATCGTTGTTACGGTCTTCGTAAGTGATGGGAGGGTAACAACAATTACACTTATAATTCACATATAATAAATGTCACATTATTTCACACTACTTATTGTGTCTGACCCATTTCTTCTATTTCCGTGTGTGGTCATTAAAAGAGGTTCTGTGCAAATAATAATCAATGACATATAACTAGGATAAATCATCAATATGTGATCGGTGCAGGTCCTGGCTGCTGGGACCCCCACTGATCATGGGAATGAGAGGCTGCTGTATTCGGTGGACCACTGCAGTCCTGTCACTTTTACCAGACAGAGAATACCTTGGTTTATGTGCTTTATATCTTATAGCAGTTGATTTCAGCTCAGCCCCATTCACATGAATCAATGAAGATGGTAAATCAGATCCAGAGCCAAGTGTCTGTCATCACTTTTTATTAGTCTACAACAGATTTATAAATTAGGATATGATGCGATTTATTTCCATGTGTGGTTTACCTTTCTTCTTCTTACAGTCCTAGTTCTACCAGTACATGGCACACTAGTCTACCAGCAGGACCTGCATGTGATATACAGTAGAAGAAGATAAGAATGTGAAGAAGATATCATGGTCTATCATCCCAAGATCATCAGTCATGGGGACATTTTACATAAGGAATTATGAGCTTTGTCCCTAGAGCTATGACCAGGGATTTGATTGGACAAATTCTGAGCCCCCTTGCCTGTCTCATCCTGCCTTCATTCATCTAGCACTTTATGTACATACTATTAAAACAAATGGATTTTTTCAGACCCTTTAAGAGTGGATGACCAGTAGGATGATAGATGATAATAAATAGACAAGCAAATTGCTCAAAATTGATTAGTTTGAGTGATTTAATTTGGGTCCAAATCGGTTGTACCCAAATCAGGAGGACTTCAATTTGTCACGGGTAAGGAAGGTAGAGAGGAAGGGCACCCCCTAAACTACCACCCTCAACCCTGTCCCTGCCTACTTGCACCACCCGCCCTAGGTGACGGGGCGCAACTGGGCGACGGTCCCTGACCTACGCAAGTGTAGAGCAGAACGAACAGAGAAAGAGAGGAACGGACAGCAAAGGCAGAAGGTGGTACACAAGAACTAAGGCAAACGGGTAGACAGGGAGGTAGATAAGACAACAGTACCCAGTGATGGGAAAGGCAATGTCGGGTCAACTAGCCGAGGTCGGTCTGGGAGGTCATGTCAATACAAGGGATGAGGCAGGAGACGAAATCCGAGAACGAGCAAGGTCAATATCCGAGAGATAGCGTAGGTACCAAGGGAGCGGGCAAAGCGAGGTCAGGGAAACAAACAAGGTCAATACCAGAGGTCAAGTAGGAAGCAATAATTAATAGTACACACAGCCCTAGAGACGAAAATCACAGGCAACTGTAGCCAGCAGGCCGCCTGTATTTATAGTGGGGGAGTGAGGGTATGTGACAGACAGACAAGTCGAGCACCGAGTGATCAGCTCGGTGCTTCAAGGCAGACCTAGGAGCAGGGAGCCTCCCAGACTAGCAAAGCCGCCCTGGGAACGAGGCCAAACACAGATCCTCGCTCCCGAAAGTGTCACGGAACCATGAACCAGACGTACAACAAGAGATAAGTGAAAATAAGAAGGCTTTATTGAAAATAAAGCTGTAAAGCAAAAGTCACAAACGGATGGCGAAACCGAAGCAGAGTCTTTGCGAAGCCAGAGGTCAGGAACCAGAAGGTGTAGTCAGACGAAGCCAGGATCAGGAACCAGGCAGGGTAGTCGGACGAAACCAGGATCAGGAACCAGCAGGGTAGTCGGACGAACCCAGGATCAGGAACCAGAAGCAGGCAGCAGTCTAGAAGCATGTGAACACAGGAGGACCAAGGCAAGGAACTGAAGCCACAGACCTCCTTATATATATAGAGCTAGGCATCCCAGCTCCTCCCAGTGGGAAGGAGGAGCCGCAGGGTGGAGGCTACAAGAAACCCAGAAACCAAGATGGCCGCCCAGCCACATGTCAAACGAAGAGAACAGCAAGGAAGGTAAGACCCTGACAGTACCTCCCCCTCAGGGCCCCCCTCCTCCGCGGAGTAAAGAACGGTTTCTGAGGGAAGCGTGCGTGGAAGGCTCGGAGCAAGGCTGGAGCATGGACATCTGCGGAGGGAACCCAGGAACGCTCCTCTGGGACCCATAACCACGCCAATGGACCAAAAACTGCACCCGACCGCGGACCAGGCGTGAGTCCAGGATATTGCACTCACCTCATACTCCTCACGATTGCCCACTTGGACCGGACGAGGCCGAGGAACCGAGGAAGTGAAAGGATTACACACCAGTGGCTTCAACAGGGAGACATGATACACGTTGGAGATCCACATGCCAGGAGGAAGCGCAAGGGCATAGGCTACCGGGTTTACCCCTGCGAAGCACTCGGAAGGGACAACAAAGCGAGGCGCCAGCTTGGGAGTGGGCACTCGAAGGTTGAGGTTGCGGGGTGGACAACCATACATGGTCTCCGACCTGGTAGAAAGGAGCAGGCGCTCGTCTGCGATCAGCCTGGAGTCTCTGGCGCTGCGCAGAGACCTCAAGGGGACTTCTGGATCAGTACCCAAGAAGCACGTAGGACGGAAAGGTGATCCTCCACAGCCGGAATATCCTGGGGGAGAATACCTCCGGTAACACGGCAGGTTGGAACCCATAATTGGCCATGAAGGGAGACGTCCCAGAGGAAGAGTTCACCGCCGTGTTCCTGGCAAAACTCAGCCCAAGGCAGGGAGGTCAACCCAATTGTCTTGGTGATCGGAGACATAGCAACGAAGGAATTGCTTCAAGGCCTGATTGGATCGTTCTGCGGCCCCATTGGACTGAGGGGTGGTAGGCCGAGGAGAAGGAGAGATGAATCCCCAACTGGGGAGCAAAAGGGCGCGCCAGAACCTGGGACACAAACTGACTCCCCCGATCCGACACAATCTCCTTGGGCAAACCGTGCAACCGGAAGACCTCCCTGGCAAAAATCGTGGCCAACTCTTGTGCAGAGGGTAACTTCATGAGAGGAACACAGAGGCACATTTTGGAAAAACCGATCCACAATCATGAGAATGACCGTATGGCCTCGGGATGCAGGGAGGTCCACAATGAAAATCCATCCCCAGGTGTGACCATGGGCGCTCCCCGGTGGCTATGGGTTGCAGAAGGCCCAACGGAAGGTGCCGAGGGGACTTACTCTGGGCACAAACGGAGCATGCCGCTAATATGCGGCGATGTCGGAACGTAGGGAAGGCCACCAGAAACAGACGTGAAACAGCCCAGGACAGCTGATTCTTTCCAGGATGGCCCGCGGTCTTGGAGTTATGGTAGGTTCGCAACAACCGAGTGCGGCACTCCTCAGGCACAAAACATCTGCCGTTGGGTACTCCCAGAGGGAGCGCCAGATTGAGCCGCCAAAATCTGCTCACCCAGGGGAGAGGTCAGGCTGGTGTGAATGGGCGGCCAAGATCTGATTCGGAGGTATGACGAAGTCGGAATCGACTCCTCCCTGGACAGCTCGGGAGTACTCGCCGTGATAGAGGCATCCGCCCTGATGTTCTTGGAACCGGGTAGGGTAGGAGACCACGTAATTGAAAACGGGACAAGAACAGAGGGCCCATCTGGCCTGACGTGGTGTCAATCTCTTGGCCTCAGAAAGGTAGGTCAGATTCTTGTGGTCCGTCAGGATGAGGACCGGAACCACCGAACCCTCGAGCAAGTGCCTCCATTCTTTAAGGGCCTGCACGATGGCCAATAACTCCCTGTCACCAATCTGATAGTTGCACTCCGCGGAAGACAGTTTCCGGGAGTAAAACCCACAAGGAAGCAGAGGACCCTCTGGTGTTCTACGCTGAGACAGAAGGGCGCCTACTCCCGTCTCAGACGCGTCCACCTCGAGGACAAAGGGCAACCCAGGGTTGGGATGCGACAGAATCGGAGCCGACACAAAGGCGGACTTTAGAGCCTCAAAAGCTCGGATGGCCTCGAGCGGCCAGACCTGGGAATTACTGCCCTTCCTGGTCAGATCCGTGAGAGGCTTGGCTAGCATGGAAAAGTCCCTGATGAACTTCCGATAATAATTGGCGAAGCCCAAAAAGCGCTGCAGGGAACGAAGACCACTGGGCTGGGGGCCACTGTAAGACAGCCGAAACCTTCTCAGGATCCATGGAGAACCCCTCAGCGGAAATGATGTAACCTAAGAAGTGTTACCTGGGATCGGTGAAATTCGCATTTCTCAAGCTTACCGAAACAGCTTGTTCTCTCGTAACCGTTTGCAACACTCGTCTGACATCCAGAATGTGGGCCTCCATGGATTCAGAATATACCAAGATGTCATCAAATAGACCACCACACACTGCTGCAACAGGTCACGGGAAACATCGTTGATGAATTTCCTGAAAGACTGCAGGCGCATTGCACAACCCCAAAGGGCATAACCAAGGATTCATAATGACTGGTCCTGGTGTTAAACGCGGTCTTCCACTCATCGCCCGCCTTGATCCTTACCAGGTTATATGCCGCCCTCAGGTCGAGTTTGGTAAAGACCGTGGCCCCTTTAAGGCGATCGATACAGCTCGGAAAATCAAGGGGTATCGGGTAAGCGTTCTTGATCGTGATGCGATTGAGACCCCTGTAATCGATGCAAGGGCCTCAACTCACCGCCCTTCTTTTTCACAAAGAAAAATCCAGCCCCTGCCGGGGACGAGGATTTGCGAATGTGTCTGCGTGAAAGCGCCTCCCTCACGTACTCCTCCATGGCCTCATTCTCCGCTACCCGACAGTGGATAGACTCTGCCACGAGGAGGAACGGCACAGATTGTAACTCTATGGCACAATCGTATGGGCGGTGCGGAGGTAGGGCAGACCGCGCGGACCTTATCGAATACATCCCGGTACTCCCATCGTATTCAGGAGGGCAACAGAGAGTCCGAGGAAGTACACAGCAACTTGACAGACACATGGATTGCAACTAGCCCCACACTGCGGTGACCACGAGGAGGAATCTCGGCCGATCTCCAATCGAAAGTCGGATTATGCTTCCGGAGCCAGGGGTACCCCAAGACCACCGAGGTAGTGTGGAGACGAAAAAACCTGGAGGCAGACCGACTCTCTGTGAACGGCACCAATGGGCTATCCCCACTGGAAGGGTCTCATGAGTCACGTGTGGCGGCAGAAGGGGTCTGCCGTCTATCGCCCTCAAGAGCCAGTGGGGAACCTCGAGCCTGCAGAGGAATGGAATTGGCGGCAGCGAACGGGGGGCATTATCAATGAACAAACCACCAGCACCAGGAGTCCACCAACGCTGGGTCGTCACCGAGCCCCCGACCCAGGAGAGGACAACAGTGATCAGTGGTTTGTCAACACGGGAAACCGGGGACGAGGAGACTCCACCCAAGATCTGCCCCAACAGGATCTCAGGTGCGTGCGTTTCCCGGACGGTTCGGACATGCCAACCGAAAATGCCCACCGAGACCACAGTACCATGCATCGGCCCTCGCGTCTCCGGAGATACCCCTCTCCCCTCGGACAGGCGAGCAAACCCCCAGCTGCATGGGTTCACCCCCAGACAAGTCATCCCCAGGAGGCGTGGGAGGAGAGGGAGGCACGGGTGGGGACAAGCAAACGTAGGCGCCAATCCGTTAGAAAACCTCGCAGGCTCTCCTTAAAGGAAGGTCTCTCCCTGAGTCTGGTGTCAATCAAAATCAGTAAAGAAATAAGAGACTCGAGCTCCACTGGTAGGTCCTTAGCTGCAACCTCATCCTTCAAGGCATCCGAGAGACCATGAGAGAAAGCAGCTACCAGAGCCTCATTATTCCAGCCCACCCTCTGCTGCCAGGGGGGGTACGAAACTCAAAGGGCGTATTCAGCTACGGGATCGTGAACCCTGTCTGATGGACATAAGGAGCTTCGCAGGCAGAGGCAGCACGAGCCGGCACAGTCGAATACCTTCCGAAGAGAAGCAACAAAACCGGAGAAACTCGGCAACCACCGGATTGTTGTTCTCCCATAAAGGGCTGGCCCAGGCCAAGGCCTTGTCCGAGAGCATCGAGATCACGAAGCCCACCTTTGATCTCTCAGTAGGAAAAGGCATGTGGCAGCAACTCGAAATAAATGCCCACCTGGTTAAGGAAACCTCGGCACTGAGTTGGCTCTCCCCCAAAGCGCTGTGGAAGAGGGGCAGTAACCGGTCATACCCCGAAACACCGCAGGTGCAACAACAGGTGTCTGGGGTAGACTCTGGCGCAACAACCGGAGCGGCAGTAGGAGCGGGCCCAGGAGCGACAACCGACCCATCGGCAACGGGAGCGAAATGAGCCGTGCGTTCAAGCAGGTTTGCAACGCCCCAGTGAACCGACCCAACAGGTGATCCTGCTGATCAAGTCTGGCTAACCAGCGTGGGTAGCGAGGAGTGGCCCTGTACCGTCAGAATTCATGGCTTGGTCCTAATGTCACGGAACCATGAACCAGACGTACAACAAGAGATAAGTGAAAATAAGAAGGCTTTATTGAAAATAAAGCTGTAAAGCAAAAGTCCAAACGGATGGCGAAACCGAAGCAGAGTGTCTTTGGCGAAGCCAGAGGTCAGGAACCAGAAGGGTAGTCAGACGATGCCAGGATCAGGGGAACCAGCAGGGTAGTCGGACGAAACCAGGATCAGGAACCAGCAGGGTAGTCGGACGAAACCAGGAATCAGGAACCAGAAGCAGCAGCAAGTCTAGAAGCATGTGAACACAGGAGGACCAAGCAAGGAACTGAAGGCCACAGACCTCCTATATATATGAGCTAGGCATCCAGCTCCCTCCCCGTGGGAAGGAGGAGCCGCCAGGGTGGGAGGCTACAAGAAACCCAGAAACCAAGATGGCCGCCAGCACATGTCAAACGAAGGGAGAACAGCAAGAAGGTAAGACCATGACACGAAGCTAAGCAGCAGGTCTGCGGCTGATGGGAGACCAAGTGCGCCTTTGGCGCCCCGTTACACAATTCACCTGAAAATTTGTGTGACAATCCAAGATCTCCTATTTTTTTCTCTCTTGTCTTCTTACTTTACTTTTAAATGTGTATTCTTTTTTTTCTCATTTTAATTTACTAAATCTGCGGTTCACTGTAATAATGAAATCTTAATATACAATGTAAAAGTCCACAAAAAATTGTTACATTCATTAAATAAAATATGCACATTTTTACAAGTGTGGTAGTGTAAGTGTGTGGAGGCTGGTGGCATTCCAAAGGATGAAATTACCAGGGGCCAAGAGTTGACATGTACTGTAGTTGTATTAAGAAATGCTGGCCTTTATTCTTACCATGTAACTAATAATGTAAAGCTGTTAAATAATATGATAAACAGTACAGTGTGTAGTTTTTCATTTTTGTAACACATTTACAAATGTAAAATTAGATCTCAATAAAAAGGGCCAGAAAACTACTATATGCAGTATTAAGAAACTGAAATATTTGTATTAAAGGGTTATTCCTTTTGTTAGAAGATATATTCTATTAACAGGATAGGGAATATTTATTAGATCGGTGGGGTCCAACTGCTGGGACTTCCACAGATCACGAGAATGGGGACTGTGCAAGTGCCTGGCTTTTAAGGCAGTCCCACAGAGATGAAAGGAATGGCAGAGCGCATGCTTGACCTGCTGCTGCTTTCTTTTCAGGTGGCCCCAAAGGTTACGGGGATCTCTATTTCTAGCTCGATAGGTGGGGGGACCCATTAATAATATTCATAGCATAGGGCCATAGTCATAGCATATTCACTTGTTACAACCAGAATAATCATTCATTACTACAATAAAGTATGCAGGAGCTTAACTATTAACAATATATGACAAGAAACAAAGTAGGGTTTCCATAAGTAGTACTTCATTATAAATATAATCATGAGTAACGGCAATATTAAAACATGGACAGCATGGTCAGTGATGAATCTCAGAATTAGTGATGAGCGAAGCAAGCTTCAGATGCTAGATCTGAAGTCGCTTCATCAAAACTTCGGATTAATGCTTTTACAGAGGTCTGTAAAATAAGCCAATGTCAGTTATTCACAAAGCATGTGAGATTTCGTTAAATAACTTCAGTAGTTGATTTTTAAAGTGGAAAAAACACTTTAAAATTTGGAACCAAACTCTGCTTTGGTTCTGACTGGTACCTCAGAACCGAAGCCGAGTTCAGATCCAAGTTTTAAAGGATTTTTCCACTTTAAAAAATCAACTACCAAAGTTATTCAACTCATCACTGGGCTCCTGTGAACAAGGCAGACATAGCAGAGCTGGAGAGGGTTCAGAGAAGGGCGACTAAAGTAATAAGTGGAATGGGTGGACTATAGTACCTAGAAAAACTATCAAAATTAGGGTTATTCACTTTAGAAAAAAGACGACTGAGGGGAGATCTAATTACTATGTATAAATATATCAGGGGTCAGTACAGAGATCTCTCCCATCATCTATTTACCCCCGGGACTGTGACAAGGGGACATCCTCTGCGTCTGGAGGAAAGAAGGTTTGTACACAAACATAGAAGAGGATTCTTTACGGTAAGAACTGAAGAGGGATTGCTTAAAAACTAAAAAGTTTTATTGAATATGCACTTTTAAAAAAGGGAAAAGGAGGGAAAATAGCACAATAAATGACACAGGGGAAGAAATCAAGTAGGTGTGACCCAACAAAGCAACACTCTCTGAATTCCACCCCTGTATTAATGACTAAAAGGTGAACAACAGTCCTATTAGATATGATAGGTCATGTCACCAAATAGTCTCAACAGTGTGGTTTGAAACACTATAACATACATCCCCCATGCACATGGCCCCAATACACTGTGCCATCCAAAACACGGGGGGACTTACGCTGCTACAACACTCACGCTGGTGTCACCAGCTGTTCAGCAGCTGTTGCAAGCCACACAATATAGAAACGTATCTGCGGCTGTAAATATGACTAAACTGCTCAAAACAAAGTTACAGACACCTGGTGTGTTTGGCTCAACGCATTTCTACATAGGGTATCATCAGGAGCCCACCGTGTAACCACCTAACAGCTGAGCAGCCTTAGATCAGGGTATATTGAAACTTTGAACAAAAAGTGAAATTAACCGCCAGCGCTAGTTACAATAAACACGCAGCAATGTCAATACAGCTCCGTAATAGCTGTCACAGAAAACTGAACAAATCACTTGTATATAGAAAGAATGACACCGCGCTCAGCCTATCACTGATAACCCTAACTGCCAACTAACTAGGACCATGTAGTACCGTTCCACATCAGCCTAGTCTTCAAGATTACCTTGTTTCTGATGTATGGAATCAAGGTACCGCTTTGTCCCATGTATCGATCTGTGCAGATTCTTCTGCACAGAGGGTTTTTACAGGTAAAAGGCTATTTGGAGTTCGCTCCGGCCGGCTGATAAGGGTGGAGGGATTGTAGTATTGAATAAGGAAGATTACGATAGAGAGGCGCTAAATATATTGAGTGACAGTAAAACATACAAACTATGGAAAAAAGACCCCACAGAAATATTTAAGAAAGAATTGAAAGAATTAGTCCAAAAAGCAAGGAAAAAAGGTATCCTGCACAAACAGGAAAGTTTGTATGTTGATATTAAACATCCTAAAACGGCCATTTTTTATCAAAATCCGAAAATACATAAAGATGTGAATAAGCCCCCAGGTAGACCTATAGTGTCAGGGATGGAGTGTTTAACTAGTGCCTTATCAAAATATGTACAGTACAGACCAAAAGTTTGAACACACCTTCTCATTCAAAGAGTTCTCTTTATTTTCATGACTATGAAGGCATCAAAACTATGAATTAACACATGTGGAATTATATACATAACAAACAAGTGTGAAACAACTGAAAATATGTCATATTCTAGGTTCTTCAAAGTAGCCACCTTTTGCTTTAATTACTGCTTTGCACACTCTTGGCATTCTCTTGATGAGCTTGAAGAGGTAGTCCCCTGAAATGGTCTTCCAACAGTCTTGAAGGAGTTTCCAGAGATGCTTAGCACTTGTTGGCCCTTTTGCCTTCACTCTGCGGTCCAGCCCACCCCAAACCATCTCGATTGGGTTCAGGTCCGGTGACTGTGGAGGCCAGGTCATCTGGCGCAGCACCCCATCACTCTCCTTCATGGTCAAATAGCCCTTACTTTCAAAGTTTTCCCAATTTTTCGGCTGACTGACTGACCTTCATTTCTTAAAGTAATGATGGCCACTCGTTTTTCTTTACTTAGCTGCTTTTTTCTTGCCATAATACAAATTCTAACAGTCTATTCAGTAGGACTATCAGCTGTGTATCCACCTGACTTATCCTCAACGCAACTGATGGTCCCAACCCCATTTATAAGGCAAGAAATCCCACTTATTAAACCTGACAGGGCACACCTGTGAAGTGAAAACCATTTCAGGGGACTACCTCTTGAAGCTCATCAAGAGAATGCCAAGAGTGTGCAAAGCAGTAATCAAAGCAAAAGGTAGCTACTTTGAAGAACCTAGAATATGACATATTTTCAGTTGTTTCACACTTGTTTGTTATGTATATAATTCCACATGTGTTAATTCATAGTTTTGATGCCTTCAGTGTGAATCTACAATTTTCATAGTCATGAAAATAAAGAAAACTCTTTGAATGAGAAGGTGTGTCCAAACTTTTGGTCTGTACTGTAGATCAATACCTACAGCCCTGCACACAGTCCTTGCCTACCTATCTTAAAGGGAACCTGTCACCAAAAAAACTCTTACTAAGCTGTTAATAGTACCTTATAGTGCTACATAGTAGTTTCCTAATGCACTTTTTCATCGTTTAGCCGTATCTAGCCTCCTGGAGAAATCAATGTTTTATTCAGCCGCTGCCCCCTGCTTCAAGTCAGGTTTGAAGTCAAGGGAGCAGCGGCCTAGGCGTCTCCAATGCTGCTCTGCCCGCCTCCCGCCGCCTTTATTGACACGCCGGATCTCAGTGCCGGGACCGCGCTCCCAGCCCGCATGCGCAGTAAAGGGCTGCTGTAGCGCGATCCCGGCTCGTACACTCAGCCGGCTTCAGTTTCACTACTGCGCATGCGCCCGGCATCTTCTGTAACTGCGCTAGTATGTAAGGCTGGCGGGCGCATGCGCAGTAGTGAAACTGAAGCCGGCTGAGTGTACGAGCCGGGATCGAGCTACAGCAGCCCTTTACTGCGCATGCGGGCTGGGAGCGTGGTCCCGGCACTGAGATCCGGCGTGTCAATAAAGGCGGCGGGAGGCGGGGAGAGCAGCATTGGAGACGCCTAGGCCGCTGCCCCCTTGACTTCAAACCTGACTTGAAGCAGGGGGCAGCGGCTGAATAAAACATTGATTTCTCAAGGAGGCTAGATGCGGCTAAACGATGAAAAAGTGCCTTAGGAAACTAATATGCAGCACTATAAGGTACTATTAACAGCTTAGTAAGCGTTTTTATGGTGACAGGTTCCCTTTAAAGACACAAAGCATATACTCCAAATTTTGGAGAATATTAAGTGGAAAGAAAGTTATATAATGGGAATGTAGGACATAAAATCACTGTATATGGTAATTGAAAATGAAAAAGGCCGCGAAGTAACGAAATATTTCTTGCACAAAAAGGAGAGTTGCCAAATACCCAGATAGAATTTATTGGGGATTGCATTTCATTTATTTTGCAAAAAAACTTTTTTAAATATAAAGATAATTTTTACCTGCAGACGTGAGGCGACACTGGGACATTTTAAAAGAAGATAAGGTGATGGGGAACCTATTTCCTAAGGCGCCATCATTTGTGTATAAAAAAAGCTGCCAATATTGGGAACATAGTAGCACCCACAAAAAAATGTGCCGCCATAATGAAAAATAAAAAATAAAATGATAAATATCTGCTAAAGGGATTTTTTCCATGCAAAAAATGCATGGCTTGCAAGAAATCGCAGAAAAATAACACTAAAGTGACCCATATAATAAACGGGGACGGCACATATGAATATAACATCAGAGACTATGTAACATGCATTACAAAGGGAGCTATTTATGCAATAAAGTGTCCATGTGAAAAACTGTATATTGGACGCACAAAGAGGCAGTTAAAAAAACGAGTGAGCGAACATTTGTACAATATTAATAAAAAATCTGAAGGGCATCCTCTTTCAAGGCATTTTAGAGAAAGCACAATGGGAAGTTTGAAGGGTCTTCATTTTTGGGGCTAGAAATAGTTAAAATGGATGCACGGGGAGGAGATTTTATTAAAAGTATGTCTAAAAAAGAAACACAATGGATTTTGAATATGGATACATTGGTTCCAAAGGGTCTGAATACAGAAATCGATTTATTCGGTTTCGAATAAAAAACTATCGGATTTGTGACGCTGGAGGTAATTAACATCGAAAGCAAGGATAAAAAAAAGAGGCCATCAATAGCACCTGAGTGATTCCCTGACGAAGAGCAGCGCACTGCTCGAAACGCATTGGAAGTTTTTGGTGCTTACAGCAGACCGTAGCTCAAAGTGGTGACGTCACCAGCTCCCGTTGCGAGCGTGAGATTCAGCGGAGTTTCGCTACCAGCCGGGGCGAACTCCAAATAGCCTTTTACCTGTAAAAACCCTCTGCACAGAAGAATCCGCACAGATCGATACATAGGACAAAGCGGTACCTCTATTCCATACATCAGAAACAAGGTAATCTTGAAGACTAGGAACGGTACTACATGGTCCTAGTTAGTTGGCAGTTAGGGTTATCAGTGATAGAATTACACCGCGCTCAGCCTATCTATATACAAATATAATGAAACTTGCATACGCGCTACCCCTCTCTCACTAGGGGCAGCGCTCCAGCACTATGACGACCTGTGAAAAAGCGCGATTGCGAAACGAACGTTGGGCCGCTCTCTCCAACCTGGGTTTGTATTATCTTTTTGCATTATAGCTCTCAGTCTATATTTGCTTGAATTGCCAGTTCCCACTGCGGGTTTACTGTTGATGTCTTCAGTGATATGTTCTTTGGAGGATGCCGGTTGGCACCTTTTAACTTCAGTATTATGGGCCTGTGTTTTTCATGCACTACTGTGACGGTTGAGCCTCATTATTGATGTATATCTGTCCCTGTGGTTGGAGGGATCATTTCACCATATTCTCGCACTCTTTTCAGTATATGTTTTTATTATTTATGTCAAATGTATTTGCTTACGATTTTGTGTGGCGTTCTAGTGTTTACATAGGGGTTTGTGCTTCCCTTTTCTATAGTAACTGATAAAACTGGACTCCTGCAGCCACCACTAAGGGGAGCTAAGTTCTTAGGAATTTACAATTTACACAGTTACCAATGAAATTAACGGAAGTTGAAAAATTCAAGTCGAAAAATCTCTGTGTGTCTGCTGGAAAATGCTGTGGATTTATGTTGGGAGCAGAAGAAGGATTTCAGCTCTGGGTGTCCTCTCACCCTGGGCCACATAGCAGTTATGTAGTCTGGCATTCTTTTTGCACACTCACAGGGTGATCTCTAATACAAGGCACTTACTAATGTATTGTGATTGTCCATATTGCCTCATTTGCTAGCTAGACTAATTTTTCCATCACTTTATACACTTCTCGTTTCCATGGTTACAACTCCCCTGCAATCCAGCAACGGTGGTCGTGCTTGCACACTATAGGAAAAAGCGCTGGCCTCTCTGGTGGCCTGGACCATAGGAGCACACATAGGACGGTGCCTTTTTCTATACTGTGCAAGTACAACCACCACTGCTGGATTTCAGGGTCGTCGTAACAGTGGAAACGAGCAGTGTATAATGTGATAAAAAAATGAATCTAGCTAGCAAGGGAAGCAATATGGACAATCACAATACATTAGTAAGTGCCTTGTGTTAACTTTATCTACATGATAAATGCCCTTTGCTGAAGTGACACAACCTCTTTAACCGCCTCCGGACCGCCTAACGCACGGATGCGTCCTGGAGGCGGTCGATTCATTCCTCCTGGACGCATCAGTGCGTCATCTCGCGAGACGCGAGATTTCGGTCAGAGCCGGCCCGCGCATGCGCATCGCGGGCCGGCAAAAGTTTAAGGAGTATTTCGTCAGCAACCTGCCAGCCAATGATTGTCGCTGGCAGGTTGCTGATTTTTAAAAAATCGAATCACAAGCCATCTAACACCTTATATTTATAAATATAAGGTGTTAAATGGCTTCTCTGCTCCTCTGCTGGTCCTTTTCGTCGGTTGGTTCCAGCAGAGGAGCACACATCACAGTGAGTACCCACCAACACCACACTTAGCCCCAGATCACCCCCCATCACCCCAATTAACCCCTTGATCGCCCCTGTCAATCACCTAGTGAAATGGAAAAAAGTGATCAGTGTAAACTGTCACTTTTTTTCCACTGGTATTGACTGATAGGTTTTAGGATAGTTTAGGCCTCTTGGTTAGGTAGTTAGCGTCGGTTAGCGCCCAGCCCACCGCACCGCAGTCACTGATTCGCTGATTAGCGTATCGCTAGTCAGCTTTTGTACTTTTATAGTATCTGTAAGTGATCAAAACTGATCACAGTCAGATCTATAATTGTATTAGTGTCACCTTAGCTTGCCCTCCACCCAAAACGCAGTGTTTGCCCGATCAGGCCTGATCGGTCGCCCACACGTGCGTTCACCCACGCCCGCCCCGCCGCAGTGACAAAAAAAATTTTTTTTTTGATCACTGCACAATCACTTTACAAGCGCTGCGGCGATAAAAAAAAATCCGTTTTGATATTTTTTATCAATCGCAGCGGCCTCCGGTACTTCGCTAGCCTCCCATTTGTAAGACAGGCTTGCTTTTTTTCTTGGGTAGTCTCAGGGAATACCCCTAAATTTAGTAGTCCAAATGTCAAACAGGGGGAATTCTTCTGTAGCCTACAGGATTCTGACCCAGTTGGATGAGGAATGGGAACCTTCATCTGATGAATCTAGCGGGTCAGAATATGAACCTGTAGAAAGCAGTGGCAGTCTGACCCAAAGTTCGGACGAGGAGGTTGAGGTCCCTGATACCAGGCGTACCTGGCCCCGTGTCGCTAGACCACAGGTTGCGCAGGATCCGTTTCAAGGGCAGCAGAGTGGGGCTGGCGTTGTCGGATTACGTGGTGAGGCATACACCAGCAGCGCAGCCCATCCTGGACCTAGTAGCAGCACTGCCGTACAACATGGTGAAGTGGCGAGCACTAGAAGGGCAGTTGAAGCTGGTACGGTGGCACATGCAATAGTAACCCCGTCGCAGCCACTGCACAGACAGGCCCGTAGAGCCCCTAGAGTCCCTGAGGTGCTGGCAAACCCTGATTGGTAGTCCCCAACTTCAGCCGCACCTGTAGTTCCCCATTTTACCGCCCAGTCTGGAGTTCGGGTTGAGACAGCTCAGATCGGTTCGGCACTGGGATTTTTTGAGCTGTTCTTGACTTCGGAGCTCTTGGACTTAGTCGTGGCAGAAACAAATCGGTATGCCACTCAATTTATAGCCGCCAACCCAGGAAGCTTTTATGCCCAGCCTTTCCGGTGGAAACCAGTCCAAGTTTCATATTGGTCCACGAACCCAATTCATCACATGTCTATGTTCTCTGCTGCTATGTCCAGGACACGATTTGAGACCATCCTGCGTTTCCTGCACTTTAGCGACAACAGCACCTCCCGTCCCAGAGGCCACCCAGCTTATGACCGGCTCCACAAAATTCGGCCCCTCATAGACCACTTCAACAACAAATTTGCAGATTTGTATACCCCTGAGCAAAACATCTGCGTAGACCAGTCCCTTATACATTTTACCGGGCGCCTTGGCTTCAAACAATACATCCCAAGCAAGCGCGCCCGGTATGGGGTCAAATTGTATAAGCTCTGTGAAAGGGCCACAGGCTATACCCACAAATTTCGGATCTATGAGGGAAAAGATCGAACCCTGGAGCTGGTCGGTTGCCCTGACTACCTGGGGAGCAGTGGGAAGACAGTCTGGGACTTGGTGTCACCCTTATTTGGCAAGGGGTACCATTTTATGTGGACAATTTTTTACACAAGTGTGCCCCTCTTCAGGCATTTGTTCCTAGAACAGATTGGCTGCTGTGGCACCGCGCGACCTAGTCGCCGGGGCTTCCCCCAACGGCTCGTTACCACCCGTCTTGCAAGGGGGGAGAGGGCTGCTTTGTGTAACGAAGAACTGCTCGCGGTGAAATGAGAGACAAGCGTGACGTTTATATGCTCTCCTCCATTCACGCAGACACGACAATACAAATTGAACGGGCAACCAGTGTCATTGAAAAGCCCCTCTCAGTCCACGACTATAACCTTCACATGGAGGGTGGACTTCAATGACCATTGTTGGCTCCCTATTTAGTTTCCCGACGCACCAGACGCTGGTATAAGAAGGTGTCTGTATATTTGATTCAATTGGCTGCATATAATAGTTTTGTTCTCTACAGTAAGGCTGGGAGAACAGGATCCTTCCTCAAATTTCAGGAAGAGATCATCGAGAACCTCCTGTATCCAGGAGGTTCCGTGGCCCCAACCGTCAACCCAACCGTCACCGCGAAAAAGATGTTGTGTCTGTAGCAGGAGTGGAATAAGGCGTGACACCCGCTATTTCTGTCCTGACTGCCCTGACCACCCTGCCCTATGCTTAGGGGAGTGTTTCCGGAAGTACCACACACAGGTACACTTAGCATAGGGATTGCATCTCACAGGACAGGTACACAGGGCTATTAGGGCCCTTACACTCACAGCTGCTGCAAACCTCTCCTTTCACCTGGGATAAAGTGCATAATGTACTTCGCCACATCTTTGGGCGATTTGCTTTTTGCACATTGTCCCATGGGGAAGGAGAGGTTTGTCCTATAAAGGTAAAAAAAAAAAAATCACCGGTAAGCAAAAAAGTTAACGTTCAGTTCAAAAAGTTAAATAAAGTTTATATGTTCCGTTCAAATTTTATTATAAAGTTAATAAATTTATTGCGTTGCGGCCTTTTTTTTTTTTTTTTTTTTTTTTTTTTTTTTTTTTACCTTCCAGGTGGACCAACCGATCGACTAGCTGCAGCACTGATGTGCATTCTGACAGAAGCATTGCGCTGCTGTCAGATTACACAAAAGTCGGTGTATGCGGCGCTGCAAGATGAGATTTCTCCTCTGCAGTAAAAGATACGTTTGCCGAGGCATATGAGCTGAGGAGGCGGCGGTGTTCATATACTTTGGCAAACACTTTGTATATAAAAAAATAAATAAAATCCCGGCAATGATTTATTCATTCACATCGATTGATGTGAATGGAGAAATCGGGTTTGCCAGGGCATACGAGCTAAGTGGGTTTGGATGTTGGGCCGAGCTCCTATGTCCTGGCAGACGCCTATCCCCTCTTTTTTTTTTGGGCAGAGATTTTTTCATCCACATTGATCGATGCGAATGAAGAAATCTGTGCCGTTCATTTTTTCTTTCAGCCCAGAGGCTGAACGGAAAAAAATAATCTCATTACCTGTATGCTCAATATAAGGAGAATAGCAGAAACTCCTAATGTGGCCATACATGTAATCATTGCGGAGACCCTCAAGTGCCAGAGCAGTACAAACACCCCACAAATGACCCCATTTTGGAAAGAAGACACCCGAAGGTATTCGCTGAGGGGCATATTGAGTCCATGAAAGATTGAAATTTTTGTCCCAAGTTAGCGGAAAGGGAGACTTTGTGAGAAAAAACAAAAAAAAAATCAATTTCCGCTAACTTGTGGCAAAGAAAAATAATTTCTATGAACTGTCCATGCCCTCATTGAATACCTTGGGGTGTCTTCTTTCCAAAATGGGGTCACATGTGGGGTATTTATACTGCCCTGGCATTTTAGGGGCCCTAAAGCGTGAGAAGAAGTCTGGGATCCAAATGTCTAAAAATGCCCTCCATAAAAGGAATTTAGGCCCCTTTGCGCATCTAGGCTGCAAAAAAGTGTCACACATCTGGTATCGCCGTACTCAGGAGAAGTTGGGGAATGTGTTTTGGGGTGTCATTTTACATTACCCATGCTGGGTGAGATAAATATCTTGGTCAAATGCAAACTTATTTCTCTCACCAGCATGGGTATATGTAAAATGACACCCCAAAACACATTGCCCAACTTCTCCTGAGTACGCCGATACCAGATGTGTGACACTTTTTTGCAGCCTAGGGGGCAAAGGGGCCCACATTCCAAAGAGCACCTTTAGGATTTCACAGGTCATTTTTTACACATTTTGATTTCAAACTACTTACCACACATTAGGGCCCCTAAATTGCCAGGGCAGTATAACTACCCCACAAGTGACCCCATTTTGGAAAGAAGAACCCCAAGGTATTCCGTGAGGGGCATGGCGAGTTCCTAGAATTTTTTATTTTTTGTCACAAGTTAGCAGAAAATGATGATTTTTTTAATTTATTTTTTTCTTACAAAGTCTCATATTCCACTAACTTGTGACAAAAATATAAAAACTTCCATGAACTCACTATGCCCATCACGAAATATCTTGGGGTGTCTTCTTTCCAAAATGGGGTCACTTGTGGGGTAGTTATACTGCCCTGGCATTCTAGGGGCCCTAATGTGTGGTAAGTAGTTTGAAATCAAAATCTGTAAAAAATGACCTGTGAAATCCTAAAGGTGCTCTTTGGGATGTGGGCCCCTTTGCCACATAGGCTGCAAAAAAGTGTCACACATCTGGTATCGCCGTACTCAGGAGAAGTTGTGCAATGTGTTTTGGTGTCATTTTACATATACCCATGCTGGGTGAGAGAAATATCTCGGTAAATGGCAAATTTGTATAAAAAAATGGGTAAAGTTGTCTTTTGCCGAGATATTTATCTCACCCAGCATGGGTATATGTAAAATGACACCCCAAAACACATTGCCCAACTTCTCCTGATTACGGCGATACCAGACCTTTTTTGCAGCCTAGGTGGGCAAAGGGGCCCACATTCCAAGAGCACCTTTAGGATTTCACAGGTCATTTTTTTACACATTTTGATTTCAAACTACTTACCACACATTAGGGCCCCTAGAATGCCAGGGCAGTAAAACTACCCCACAAGTGACCCCATTTTGGAAAGAAGACACCCCAAGGTATTTTGTGATGGGCATAGTGAGTTCATGGAAGTTTTAATTTTTTGTCACAAGTTAGTGGAATATGAGACTTTGTAAGGAAAAAAAAATTAAAAATCATCATTTTCCGCTAACTTGTGACAAAAATAAAAAGTTCTATGAACTCACTATGCCCATCAGCGATACCTTAGGGTGTCTACTTTCCGAAATGGGGTCATTTGTGGGGTGTTTGTACTGTCTGGCCATTGTAGAACCTCAGGAAACATGACAGGTGCTCAGAAAGTCAGAGCTGCTTCAAAAAGCGGAAATTCACATTTTTGTACCATAGTTTGTAACGCTATAACTTTTACCCAAACCATTTTTTTTTTACCCAAACATTTTATTTTTTTATCAAAGACATGTAGAACAATAAATTTAAAGAAAATTTATATATGGATGTCGTTTTTTTAAAAAAAAATTACAACTGAAAGTGAAAAATGTCAGCAGCAATGAAATACCCCCAAATGAAAGCTCTATTAGTGAGAAGAAAAGGAGGTAAAATTCATTTGGGTGGTAAGTTGCATGACCGAGCAATAAACGGTGAAAGTAGTGTAGTGCAGAAGTGTAAAAAGTGGCCTGGTCATTAAGGGTGTTTAAGCTAGGGGGGCTGAAGTGGTTAAATGTCCAGGTATTGATCAGGTGAATAATAGCTTATGAGGAGTAGATCATATACAGCATTACGATCTACAGCAGCATCTGATCGTTTCTGATCAATGTCTGTGTAGAGGCAGATCTAAGACTACTTTCTACTCCCCTGTGTGCTGTGCTTGTTAGTTTTTTCTGGCAACTTTATTTACAACATGACATCAACATATTTACCAACATTCTTGTTGGTGAATTCAGATTAACCCCTTAAGGACCCCCGCCGTACATGTACGGCGCTGGTGGACGTCACTTAAGGACCAGCGCCATACATATACAGCGGGCTGATCGGGTGGGTGCAGGAGCTGCAGCACGGACCCGGCAGTCACTGACAGCTGGGCCCCTGCTGCATACGCTGGCATGCAGAGGGCACCCGTACCCGCACTGTAGTGGGTGGGGACCCAATGGCAAATAAGGCAAGCCTGATGCCTTCCATTCCATTCTGAAATTTCATCTACATTTTCCTTTAATTCTGGTGGAACACCTAAAGGGTTAGCAAAGTTAAAATAAGTAAAACCCAGTTTTGAATACCTTGAGGGGTGTAGTTTCTAAAATGGGGCCATTTATGGGTGGTTTATTTTATGTAAGCCCCACAAAGTGACTTAAGACCTGAACTGGTCCTTAAAAATTGTGTTTTGGAAATTTTCTTAAAAATTTTAAGATTTGCTTCTGAACTTCAAAGCATTCTAACGTACCAAAAAAAGAAAATGTAATTTACAAAATGATCCAAACATGAAGTAGACATATGGGAAATGTAAAGTAATAACTATTTTAGGAGGTATCACTATCTGTTTTAAAGGCAGAGAAATTGAAATTTAGAAAATTGCAAATTTTTCACAATTTTGGGTGAATTTGGTATTTTTTTATAAATAAAAATGACATATGTTGACTCAAATTTACCACGGTCATGAACTGCAATATTTGATGAGAAAACAATCTCAGAATGGCTTGGATAAGTAAAAGCATTTTAAAGTTATCACCACATAAACTGACATGTCAGATTTGCAAAAATTAACTAACCTTTTTGGGCCACAGCTTTACAGGAGCCATAATTTTTTTCATTTTCTATTCATATTGCCGCATAAGGGAAAAGTTGTGCTTGCATTGGAAAAAAATTCTTTGTGCGGTGAAATTGCAAAGGAATGGCATTACTGCCAAGGTTTCTGGGGTGTTGTTTTTACAGTGTTCATTGTCAGATAAAAATTGCATGATGACCTTATCTGCGGGTCAGTGTGGTTACAGCGATACCCAAATTATATAGTTTTACTACTTTAAAAAAATCTTTAAAACCTTTGAAAAAAAAATCTTTAAAACCTTTGAAAAAAAAATCTTTCCATCGCTATATTAGGACAACCATAACTTTTTTTTTTTATATTTCTATCTTCAGAGCTATATGAGGGCTTGTTTTTTGCAGGGCAAACTGTAGTTTTTAATGGTACTATTTTGGGGTTCATATGACTTTTTTATCACCTTTTGTTCAATTTTTGGGGGGACATGGTAACCAAAAAATTGTGAATTGTGAAGTTATGGAGTTACAACGTACACCATGCAGGAAAATATTTTTATATTTTAAAAGATCAGACGATTTCCGGATGCGGCAATACATATTATGTTTTTTTTTATTGCTTTTTTATTTTTATATGTAAAATTGGGAAAAGGGAAGTTATTAGAATTTTTATTTTTGTGTTTTTTTACATTTTATTTTTTTGTACTTTTTTTTTTTTTCACTTCTCTTCTGATCACTTGTCCCATAGACCTCAATAGAATAATATGGCTATCATTGCCTACCTGAGAAGCCATGCTTTGTGCATGGCTTTTCAGGCAGTTAGCCACGACAGTCCTGGGAACTTTCCAAAGGCCTCAAACTGTCATGGCAATTGATCCAATCATAGCCCTGCTATTTAGTTACAGGGGCTCAGATCAGAAGGCATAGCAAGCCCCCTACTTCTGACTAACCCCATAGATGAAGTGATCTGAGCGGTTTAATGACCAGGATCAACGTCATCACCAATCCCAGTCATTGCGGCTGGGTGCCGGCTGTATTATACAACTAACACTTGTTGCATATTGAAAGGTCTAATGCTTGATCCCATTCCATACTTCTGACAGCAAACCATCACATAACTGTATGTTATGGTGCGCTTAAGGGTTAAACTGCACTTTGGGATTGGCCGCTTCTTTGTCCCAGGGGAGTCTGAATTTGGCTAGACTGTCTCTGAAAATTAGAAACAGTCCCTACAAATCTAGAGGCAGACAGCCCTGCAACTGCACATGAAGTGACATGGAAATTTTAATAATCACAGTAAAATTAATGTTCAAATATCAGTCATATTTAGTCATCATATCATGTGGATTTGTCATGTGTGCTAAAGCAACACATATATATCATATAAAACTGTGGCTTATTCTATTGATGCATTACAAAGGACTAATCAATGGGCTAATAGTACGTTCGACAGTGCACACAGGGTCAACTGCACTGATAAAAGAAAGGTATGTAAGCAAATTTTAACTCCTTGTGGACACTTTCTCATACCCCCAGACCTCAGTGGTGGAGTCTACGTACTTCTTTCCCTGCAATCCACTTTCCAGGTCATGACCCCAGTACTATCACTTCCAATCCCATCTTTTTGAGATCCACACCCTCTCTCTCTTAGTGTAGAGGTTGTCTACCGACTCCCTGGCTCACCAACCTAGTTCCTGAATAACTTTGCTGTTTGTCTACTGCATTTCCTGTCAGATTTACCAACTCTCATTTTGTGTGACTTTAATATCCCCATAGAGAGCCCTATATCCCCATCTGCCTCCTAGCTTCTAGCTCTAACCGCCTCTCTTGGTCTCTCTCACAACTTTCTAACTCTCAGAAGCATAAACACGGTAACACGCTTGACATGGTCTTCTTCCTCCTCTGCTCGGTTTCTAACCTCAGTAACGCATCTCTCCCACTCTCTGACTATAACCTTCTCTCCTGTCTTCAATCTTCTTTCTCCTGTCCTGATCTTGCTGTAAAACACTATAATAATACCTTCAAAAGTACCCTTGATGAAGTAGTGCCCCCTACACAATGCTTTCTACAGCGCTGCTCCAGGAGTGCTGAACGCCAATGTAGAAAAACTCACACACCAGAAGATTTCCTCCATTACAAATTTATGTTGACAGCTTACAACTCTGTCCTCCGCCTTGCCAAGCAGACCTATTTCACAACCCTGATCTCCTCACTATCCAGTAATAAAAAATAAAAAAACCTCTCACACTTTTCACTCCCTCCTCAGTTCAATAGTGCTGGCCCCTATAACAGACCTCTGTGCTGAAGATCTGGCCAGCTACCTTATAGAGAAAATTGTAAACATCCCGCACGAAATTAGCTCCCCGCATCAAAGTGTAATCTATCCCCCCCCACCCACCCCCTCCTCTGAATCTCCTCTGGTTCACTTTCCACATTTGACCCAGTAACAGAAAAAGAAGTCTGTGTGTGTGTGTGTGTGTGTGTGTGTGTGTGTGTGTAATATATGTATGTAACTGTGTGTAATATATGTATTAAAATTTGTGTTTGTGATATATGTATGACATTTTAATGTATATGTGTGTAATTTATGCATATAACTGTAATATAGGTGCATCTAACTGTGAGCAATATATATATATATATATATATATTAGATTTCAAAAAAGAGGCAGCACTCCAGTGTAAAAAGTGAAAAGACCCGCTTTATTTTCCCTCTGCAACATTTCAACTGCTCATTGCAGTCTTTATCAAGCAAAGACTGCAATGAGCAGTTGAAACGTTGCAGAGGGAAAATAAAGCGGGTCTTTTCACTTTTTACACTGGAGTGCTGCCTCTTTTTTGGAGAACTACAATTATTGATGATTGCCTTGCCCGTGGTCTGAGGAATTTGCACCATGATTAATTATATAGTGCTGCTGCTTTTCTTTGTTGGATATATATATATATATATACAGTACAGACCAAAAGTTTGGACACACCTTCTCATTCAAGAGTTTTCTTTATTTTCATGACTATGAAGGCATCAAAACTATGAATTAACACATGTGGAATTATATACATAACAAACAAGTGTGAAACAACTGAAAATATGTCATATTCTAGGTTCTTCAAAGTAGCCACCTTTTGCTTTGATTACTGCTTTGCACACTCTTGGCATTCTCTTGATGAGCTGTGCTGCTCAAATCTGCTCAAATCTTTTAGACTTTTATATATATATATATATATATATATAAAAAGGAACACAATGGCGGCACTGGACAAATGGAGCTGTCGGGTGCTAGGTCCAGGGGTGTAGCTGCTTACCCCGTGATAATAGATGAGAAAACCGGACAGAACTCCAAGTAAAAAGCAAATGGTGTTTATTCACACATGTGGAAGGCAACGTTTCAGCTCATACAAAGAGCCTTTCTCAAGCAATGAACACAAGTGCATCATGGGGTATAAATAGTCCAACCCCTGTCATACAGCAATAAACATCAATTAACATATTGAACAGAAATAAAGTGCTGAGAATACCATAAAAAACATAATAATTCATACAAAGTGCATATGGTCCATGTATGGACAAAAATATACATGATACAGTGTATATCCAACGATAAACATACAAAATACATGATAAAGTGCCAAGTGCCAATAATTGTATACATCTGTGCATCATTAATATATAAATAAGTGGGAGGAGTGATGCGATGCTGAAATACAAAGAGAGAGTGATGACATAACCTGTACGAGCACCTGAGTCCCACACGCCAGCTGTCGCCAAATCCGGCGTTCGGAAGTTGCCACTGCGCAGGCGCCAAGTTGCGTCAAAGACCCATGGCATGATGTCACCACGTGCCATTTCGGGAGCATGCGCTCTAATACTCCGCCATGTTTGTGGCCATTTTACAATAGGTAGAGACCTGTCGTATGCGCATGCCCAAATATTTTGTGAAAAGGGCAGCGCCATCACGGAGTGTGGCAGTGTATGCCACATCATAGGACATGGATGTCCTGGAGAATATGGGGAGGCTGCATCTCGTCAGAGACCCAGACCCTCTACCCACGGGGACATAATGTGTCAGTGAGTGCGACGGGACTCACCATGCCCACCTCCACAGAGTCCACCACATACCTCCAGTGACAGCCCCTGATGGAGATCTCACAATGATTAAAAACTAATCTAAGATGAAAAATATACATATTTGACACAACTTGGAATAAAGCAAAAATGCTGTCAATAATATAAATAGGCATGTGGACACAGTGTTCATATGCAGGGCACGCCCACTCCTCATCCTTCAGCATCCATCCCATCTGTGAAGATAAAAGAGAAAACAATAAATATAAAATATGGCTTGTTTGTGTTCATGATTCACTATGTACTCACAGGTTCACGGCTACATCACACATACACATACATTGTAGGGCAAACCGCCTCTCTAAGAATACAGCACCGGGTTGTAATCCATATTAAGCCCATTCGGTTTCAAACAATCCAAGGTGTATATCCAAAATAGCTCCTTCTTTTTCAACATCCGCGTGACATGATAAAACATCTACCCTTCTCACAATTTCTCAGGGTCAAAAGAATTGTTTCTGAACCTGAAATTGTGGATCACTCCCTTAATATGATGGCAATAAAATTCCAGAAAAGGGGATATCCCTCCCAGTTACTTGACTCCCATATAGCGAAGATCCGTACTATGGATAGAAGTAGTATTTTGGAGAGGAGGGAGGTCAATAGGTCTCGGACCAGGATCCCCTTCATTTCCAAATACACTGAACAGAGTGAAGACATTAACTGCATTATCAAACGACACTGGGGGATTCTGGGGGTTGCCTAAGTGGGGTTCCTGAGTTTAGATCCCCTCCACTTTTCTCATACTGCAGATCAAGAAATCTACGTGACCAGCTAGTAAAGGCAGACATTGGTCCTAAATCTAGACTGACACAAACTGCTTTGACCACACATGGCAAGGGAAGTTTTCCCTGCCTAAGTTGTGTCAACTGCAAGTTGATATGCAAAGGTAGATTATTTGTACATCCATCAACTGGAGTCTCTTATCCTATGCATTTCCATCTCACATGTAACTCTAACTTTGTTGTTTATGTGTTGACCTGCCCGTGCAGATTGTTATATGTGGGGGAAACATCTACCATCAGGGGCTGTCACTGGAGGTATGTGGTGGACTCTGTGGAGGTGGGCGTGGCGAGTCCAGTCGCACTCACTGACACATTATGTCCACGTGGGTAGAGTGTCTGGGTCTCTGACGAGATGCAGCCTCCCCATATTCTCCAGGACATCCATGTCCTATGATGTGGAATACACTGCCACACTCCGTGATGGCACTGCCCTTTTCACAAAGTATTTGGGCATGCGCATACGGCAGAAGAGGTCTCTACCTATTGTAAAATGCCCGCAGACATGGCGGAGTATTAGAGCACATGCTCCCGAAACGGCACGTGGTGACATCATGCCATGGGTCTTTGACCCAACTTGGCGCCTGCGCAGTGGCAACCTCCGAACGCCGGATTCGGCGGCAGCTGGCGTGTGGGACTTAGGTGCTCGTACAGGTTATGTCATCACTCTCTCTTTGTATTTCAGCATCGCATCACTCCTCCCACTTATTTATATATTAATGATGCACAGATGTATACAATTATTGGCACTTGGCACTTAATCAGGTATTTTGTATGTTTATCGTTGGATATACACTGTATCATGTATAGTTTTGTCCATACATGGACCATATGCACTTTGTATGAATTATTATGTTTTTTATGGTATTCTCAGCACTTTATTTCTGTTCAATATGTTAATTGATGTTTATTGCTGTATGGCAGGGGTTGGACTATTTATACCCCATGATGCACTTGTGTTCATTGCTTGAGAAAAGCTCTTTGTAAGAGCTGAAACGTTGCCTTCCACATGGGTGAATAAACACCATTTGCTTTTTACTTGGAGTGCTGTCCGGTTTTCTCATCTATATGCACTCACCTAAAGAATTATTAGGAACACCATACTAATACGGTGTTGGACCCCCTTTTGCCTTCAGAACTGCCTTAATTCTACGTGGCATTGATTCCACAAGGTGCTGATAGCATTCTTTAGAAATGTTGGCCCATATTGATAGGATAGCATCTTGCAGTTGATGGAGATTTGAGGGATGCACATCCAGGGCATGAAGCTCCCGTTCCACCACATCCCAAAGATGCTCTATTGGGTTGAGATCTGGTGACTGTGGGGGCCATTTTAGTACAGTGAACTCATTGTCATGTTCAAGAAACCAATTTGAAATGATTCGAGCTTTGTGACATGGTGCATTATCCTGCTGGAAGTAGCCATCAGAGGATGGATACATGTTCTCATTCTGTTTACGCCAAATTCGGACTCTATCATTTGAATGTCTCAACAGAAATCGAGACTCATCAGACCAGGCAACATTTTTCCAGTCTTCAACAGTCCAATTTTGGTGAGCTCGTGCAAATTGTAGCCTCTTTTTCCTATTTGTAGTGGAGATGAGTGGTACCCGGTGGGGTCTTCTGCTGTTGTAGCCCATCCGCCTCAAGGTTGTGCGTGTTGTGGCTTCACAAATGCTTTGCTGCATACCTCGGTTGTAACGAGTGGTTACTTCAGTCAACGTTGCTCTTCTATCAGCTTGAATCAGTCGGCCCATTCTCCTCTGACCTCTAGCATCCACAAGGCATTTTTGCCCACAGGACTGCCGCATACTGGATGTTTTTTCCTTTTCACACCATTCTTTGTAAACCCTAGAAATGGTTGTGCGTGAAAATCCCAGTAACTGAGCAGATTGTGAAATACTCAGACCGGCCCGTCTGGCACCAACAACCATGCCAGGCTCAAAATTGCTTAAATCACCTTTCTTTCCCATTCTGACATTCAGTTTGGAGTTCAGGAGATTGTCTTGACCAGGGCCACCCCCCTAAATGCATTGAAGCAACTGCCATGTGATTGGTTGACTAGATAATTGCAATAATGAGTAATAGAACAGGTGTTCCTAATAATTCTTTAGGTGAGTGTATATATATTAAGTTTAACGTGTGTGTAATATACATATGTAATTGTGAGTAATATACACTACTCACAAAAAGGTAAAACGTTCACGCTACAGTGATATTATATCAAGAAAGTAGGGCAAGTAGAAGCATGCAATGGTGATTTCGTCATCTCAAACAATTTATTTGAACAAAATCCAACAGTGCTGGGTATACCCCAACAAAAAATATCAATGTCTCAAAAACTTGTCATGTGGCTTTGAGCATCAATTACAGCTTCACAACGACGTCTCATGCTGTTCACAAGACGATTTATTGTTTGCTAAAGGCATAGCATCCCACTCTTCTTGAAGGGCGGCCCTCAGGTCATTGACGTTCTGGGGTACAGAATTATGAGCCTCTATATGGCGACTCAGCTAATCCCATAGGTTTTCAATGGGATTCAGGTCTGGCGAAAGGGCTTGCCACTCCATTTGAGGTACCCTAGTCTCTAGCAGCCGTTCCCTAATGGTGCGAGCTTGATGAGCTGGAGCATTGTCATCCATGTAAATGGAATTAGGCCTGTATTGTTCATGCAGAGGCAAAATTACTGGATTAATGATGTTATTCAAGTAGTATGGGCTTGTCACTGTACCATTCACAAAGTGTATTGACTAGACACACCTTCTCACACTGTAGCACCTCCACCACCAAAGGATCGTCTGGTGACAACAGTAGCTGATGCTTGACGTCTCCAGCATAGTTGGTGGTCATCATTTCCCTGAGCGTGAATCGACTTTCATCAGTGAAGAGCACTGAGGCCCACTGGTCCCTCATCCAGTGTAGATGCTCTCTGGCCCATGCAAGACGATGACGCCTGTGGTCAATTACCTTTGCAGGGCGTCTAGCACGCAGACCATGCTGATGTAAACGGTTTGGAATGGTCTGACGTGACACTTGGGTGCCTCCCTTAAATGTGCCTGGAGTTGTGGGGCATTCATCATCCAGTTCCGCAGGGCATTGTTCACAATGAAGTGTTCATCAGTGTGGGATGTGGTCAAAGGACGTCCACTTCCATGCCATTCTGTGACTTTTCCAGTCTCTCTGTATCTCTGTTGCAACCTGCTGATAACACTCTAAACTCAGTGGCCACTTCCATCTGAGAACATGATGCTTGAAGCCTCGCAATGACAAGGTACTGTTGATCAATTATTAGGTGTTCTCTTGGTCTCATGATGTCAAAATGTGAAAAGCATGATGAGGAGGGCTGTTTAAATACCAATTCTAATTGAACCAGGAAATGTATTGGGCAATTCATGTATCAAACACCTATTGTGAATTTTGCAGTTAAGCTCCTTGTTAGAGAACAGCAAGTTGTGAAAAAAGTATTGATACACTGAACAGCTGGACATGTGCATTCAAAATTTTAGAGAAATTCAATTATTAAAACATCCACACAAATTACACAGGAGAAGTTAATGAAAAACTTCAAATACACTATTAGTATCATTAATAAAACATAATTAAAATATAGCAAATAAAAGGACAGACCTATAGGTAATGTAAGTTAAAGTATTTAGAGTGCCACATTACACAAAAGGGGATGCAAAAATTGTGTATTTGTATTTTTTTTTAATTAACCTCTGTGTCATTCTTGTGGGAGTTCTGTATACTCCATGGTAGCACAATAATTTTTGGGATCACAAGTAACATTACTGTGTGTTCTCTATCATTCTTCTTTTTAATCTTTTGTAAAAATAAAATGTCAAACACTAACTATAAACTACACTTACCCATAGCATTTGGTTAATGCCTTACCCATTACAAATTTGTTTCGCTGTCTTGAGTTGGAGAAAATTATATAGTACTTAAACTTGCTGCCTCTAAAATTATAGCAGCAGTTAATTACACTAGAAATAATAGAGCTGTATGAGTCAGTGAAGGTTTCCTGGCTGCATGTTTAAAGGGGTTTTCCGACTATTTTATACTGATGACCTATCATCTGGATACATACAGTGCAGTCGGAAGGCCCTCAGACCCTTTCACTTTTTTAACATTGTGTTATTTAGTGGTCTAAAATAAAAAATAAAAAATAAAAAATTTCCCCTGTCATTCTGCACTCAATAATCCCATAATGACAAAGTGAAAACAGAATGTTCAAAATCTGTTAACTTACTGAAAGGGAAAAACTAAAATATTGTATTACTATAAGTATTCAGACCCTTTACTCAGTACTTAGTTGATGCACCGTTGGCAGCAATTACAGCTTCCAGTCTTCTTGGGTATAATGCCACAAGGTCTCCACACTTGGATTTGGGCATTTTCTGCCATTCTCTGCAGGTCCTCTTAATGTCACGGCCTTTGGTTTGCGCTGTGACACTGTTGCCACACTTGCGGTTGCCCGCGGCAACGTGTTGCTGTGAGAGCATGCGGTGGCAGTGTCTCGGCCTTCTGGGTGATTGCCGTGACATGGTTGCCACGCATGCTGTTGCCGGTGGTTACGTGTTTGGTATGTTTGTGTGTGCACTTCCCCTTTAAGTTGTAGCCTCCCTCTGTCTGTTGCTTTAAGGGTTAACTCCCTGACTGGGTGTGGTCACTTGCCTTATATCTTCTGTTGTTTCCTGGCTGGAGTCAGTTGTACATCAGCTGTCGTTGGTGCTGGAGCTCTGCTCCAGTCCAGGGTGTTCCATCTGTCCAGTGAGGGCCTTAAGCTCTGTCAGGTTGGATAACGATTATCAGTATACAGCCCTTTTCAGGTCTCTCCAGAGATGTTCGATTGGGTTCAAGTTAGGTCTCTGGTTGGACCACTCAAGGACATTCACAGAGTTGTCCCTGAGCCACTCCTATGTTATCTTGACTGTGTGCTTAGGGTCCTTGTTTTGCTGGAAGGTAAACCTCAGCCTGATGTCCAGAACACTCTGGATAATGTTTTCATTAAGAATATCTCTGTACTTTACTCCATTCAGCTTTCCCTCAACCCTGAGCAGTCTCCCTGCCCCAGGTCCCCATAGAATGATGCTGTCACCACCATGCTTCAGTGTAGGGATGGTATTAGGCATGTTATGAGAATTGCTTAGTTTCCTCCAGACATGAGTCTTAAAATTGAGGCCAAAAGGTTCAATCTTGGTTCCAACAGACCAAAGAATGTTGGCTCACATTCTAAGAGTCCATTAGGTGCTTTTTTCTAGGTGGGCTTTCATGTGTCTTTTACTGAGGATAGGTTTCTTTCTGGCCACTCTGCCATGAAGCCCAGATTGGGGGAGTGCTGTAGTGATGGTTGACCTTTGGAGGTGTCTCCATCTGCATACATGATATTTGAAGCTCAGACAGAGTGACCATTGTTTTTTTTGGATAGTAGAAATAGAGGGCCACAGCAGCATATCCAACCAATTCTTCTTTATTGTACAAAACTCCACAGCATAGTGTACAGGGTAGCAACGTTTCGGCTAAGTGTAGCCTTTGTCAAGCATATGTTACAAATGTACAGACTAGCATATAAATACTAAAATTGGACACTCCCACATTAATGGTGGCCCAATGGGCAAATAGATAGGTGAACACACAAATGTTGCATCAAATCACAATCAAGTCACACAACAGTTTCTAATGAGCGTGTATACGTCCATTAACCTCACCTGTATCAGAGGATCCAGAGTAGTGATGAGCATGACACTCAGCGTTCTAATGTCACAGCTGTGCATGTCCGCACGCGTCGTCCAGCCGCGACCAGCTCACGTCACTCATCCACGACCACGTGGGTCATAGTCACATAGCGCAAGACAAGACACAACCAATAGGGTGCGCCCGCACCACCGACGTCATAGATCGGCGTGCAAGCAGGCCCGTCGCTAACAGACAGGCAAAACAAGCAATTGCTTGGGGCCCCGGGCCAGCTGGTGCTTGTTTTGCTTCCTTTAAGGCTGCAGCCGCCTGAGCGCTCTATAGAGAGCCTCAGGCGGCTGCAGCACTCCTGGTTACCTCCCGAGTTCCTCCTCTGCTGACTGCTGCTCTGTAGCGTGGCCGAGCTCTCCTCCTCTACCTCCTGGCTGTCACTCAGTCCGGCCGGGTACCGCGCGGTACAGGAACAGGGGATTCAGTTTCCTGTTACCGGCCGGACTGACAGGAAGTGTACACTGAGTGCTCACTTCCTTTTAGTCCGGCCGCGGCCGGGAACAGGAAACTGAATCTCCTGACCTGTACCACACGGTTCCCGGCCGCACTGAGTGACAGCCAGGACTGGAGGTAGAGAGCGAGGAGCTCGGCCACGCTACAGGGTCCAGGGAAGGAGCCGGAGGACTGAATTAAACTCCAGATTGAGTCCAAATGGCTGTAGGGACCTCAGCGTATAAATCCATTTGAGCTCTTTTTTTCTTAGTACAGCATCCTTATCTCCACCCCTGCGTAGGGTACCCACACTGTCTATTACCCTAAAACGCAGTTGGTTAACAGAGTGTCCGGCCTCAACAAAATGTTTGGCTACAGGTTTATCCATGTTTGCCTTGCGAATTGTGCTTTTATGTTTATTAATCCGTTCACGGATTTCTATGGTAGTCTCACCTACATAGGTGAGGCTACAGGGGCATTGAATGACATATATTACGTCACGTGACCTACAAGTATAGTAGTCATTGATCTTATACTTTTTGCCACTATATGGGTGAAAGAAGTGATCCCCTTTCAGAATATTGCCACAATTACAGCAAGACAAACATGGAAAGGTGCCATTTTTACGTGGTGCAAGAAGTCTTTGTGCAGCCAAAGAATGGCCACCAACATCAGTTTTTACCAGTCTGTCACGTAGGCTAGGGTTCCTCTTATATGCCATCATGGGCGGAGACTTAAACTCCTCAATGTCTGGCAAACCTCTTTGTAATATATGCCATTCCTTCCTAAGGATGTGGGCAATGTCACCACTATCCCGACCGAAGATGGATACAAAGGGAATCCTAGCCACAGACCTGGCCTTTGTAGATTTGTGGAGAGCAGACTCTCTATCAACCAAGGCCACCTTTTGCTTAGTTCTATTTAGCAGCGTCCTAGGGTAGCCACGCTCAATAAAGCGATTGCACATGGCATCAACCCTCTGTGTACATGTAGGGTCATCAGAAACAATTCTTCTGACCCTTAGTAGCCTGCTCCAGGGTATGGAGTCAAGCATTCTTCATGGGTGGTAGCTATCATGCACGAGGAGAGTGTTTCTATCGGTGGGTTTCTGATAGAGGTCCGTAGCAATTTGACCCTCTACCACCTAAACCCGTACATCCAGAAACTGCAATTCACTACTAGAGAATATCACCGTGAACTGCAATCCTGGTACGCCAGCATTCAAATGTGAGTGGAATTCCTCCAACTCATCAACTGTACCTGTCCAGATCATGAAGATGTCGTCGATGTAGCGCCACCAACATAGGACCCTCCCAAAAAATTAGGAATGGTATACCAGCCTGTCCTCCACCTCGGCCATGAAGATGTTAGCGTAGGTTGGGGCCACATTGGACCCCATGGCCACACCCCGCTTCTGCTGATAGAAGGTGTCCCCAAAGAGGAAGTAACTCCTCCTCAGGACCACCTCCAAGAGGCGGAGGACAAACCGGCACACCCCGGGGAGAGTCCCATGTCGGCCAGAGCCACATCGACGACACCAAGACCGTATGCATGATCAATGGACGTGTACAGGGACACGACATCAAAGCTAACTAGTAAAAACTGAGCTGGCAATTGCAGCTCACGTAGCCTTGATAAGAAGTGACCAGTGTCCTTAACATAGGATGGGGCGGAGGTCGCCCGGATCTGCAATAGCCTGTCAAGGAATATAGACAATGGGTTGAAGACCGAGTCCCTACCAGAAACGATAGGTCGACCCGGTGGATCTTCCAACCTCTTATGTATTTTGGGGAGTATGTACAACATCGGGGTGACCGGGTGGAGCACAGTAAGGTATTGACACAGCCCATCATCAATGATGGAGTTTTCTAGTGCTTCCCCTAATATCACACCGATGTCACGCATGATATCCCATTTGGGGTCCCCAAGAAGTTGTACATAGACTTCAGAGTCTTGTAATTGTCTGTTAATTTCCCTAACATACATCGCAGTATCCATGACGACCACCGCCCCACCCTTATCAGCTGGTTTTATGGTGATACGGGTATCCCTTTCCAGTGACATGATAGCTTGGCGTTCTAACTTAGAAAGGTTGTTCCTACCCTGACAGATGGGTTTCTGTCACGGCGGACGTGCACTCAGTATAAAAGATTACACACCAACCAGGCTCTGGACGAGAGACAGGGGAAGGGTCACCTCCTAGTTTATCCCTGACCTCTTTCCCTGCACTGCTCAGCCCACAGACAGACCTTGAAGGTAGGTGTGCTGTGTCCTCCAGCCTGGACTGACACAACCCTGAACTCCCTAAGATGGTGAAGTGGGGAGATAGGAGCAGCCTGCTCGCACAGAACCTGGATGGGATAGATGACACAAACAACCAAACTAGAAATTGCACTTATCTTCTGAGAGCAGGAACTGACAGCCAACCTTCCCTCCAAACTTCCCAGACCAAAATGATCAGTATAATCCACTCAGAGCACTTAGCTGGAGATCATTTAAACTAATGACTCCACCCAGTGCACCTGATGAGAGGCGGATCCAGCACGGCACCAAAACTCGTGCTGCTATCCTGGCCAACCTCCGCACATCGTCAGAGTGGGGCATGACAGTTTCAAGGTTTCAATTTGTTTGTGCACAATGTGTATATAGGATTCTACCACATGGTTGGTATGAGGGGGCGAAAAAGTACTGGGTTTCTTTAGATCCAACTTGTTACATGTTAATTCAGCAACACTTCTATTCTTACAAGCAATAGAAACCCTGTCATCAGTGTTCCTTAAAGCAAAAAAACTTTTCAGGCGCAGGTTCCTAAAAAACCGTTGCAAATCTAATTCTAATGAAAACCAGTCCCTTTCAGTAGTGGGGGAAAAAGTAAGTCCACGCCCCAATACCTGTGTCTTTTCAAGGGTAAGTTGTACCGAAGAGATGTTCACGACTAGGCGCGTCATCTTCTGGGGTTGCGTCTGGTCGTTCTCATTGGCATCCCCCTGTTCTTTTCCGGGTTCAGTGGTAACATCCCTTTTGTGAGGCTGGTGGTGCTTCCTTCCGCCCCTGCGGCATCTCCGCCGCCTTGCTGGCCTAAAAAAGCAACAGATGTAGAAGACTCGTCCGTGGAATCAGAGTCAAAAGTGGAGAAACCGAAGTGTCCGTGGTCAAACCGTCGATTGCGGCTCTTTCTTGGTCTACTCTGAGGTTGTGGGTTACGCCAATTATAGACTTTCCCCAGCGGGTAGTCTTCAAGGTCCCTGTGCCACTTATCTCTTTTAACTCTTTCGGTCTCACATTTATGACGTTGTATATGTTGCGCAATTTTGTCAGCATGAGTCGTGAAGTCATCAGCACTGGTGAGACCCTGGATTTGTGTATTTAAATCCGCAATAATTTTCTTAATGCTTTCCACTTCTTTGCATAGAAAGTCAATATTTAACAATATCATATCAAAGGAGTATTTATTACTCACCGCCTCAAACTTGGCACAGAAGTCTGTGTCATTTGGGAAAAGGTTCGGCCGTAAATGAGAACGAAAACCCCTCGGGATATGGCGATTTCTGTAATATTCCCTCAAGGTGCTTAAATGGAGTTCCATTGTGATCAGCTTTTTAGATTCCTGTTCACACTTGCGCTTAAGTAAATCGACTGAGGGTGTACTGAGAAAGGATACATCACTGGAATCTGTTCCAATCAACCTCTGGATATCTTCATCCGTATATATGTGCACTATATCACTTGGAGTTTCAATGCTCTTACCGGAGCCTGGGAGTAAATCCATTTTCACACTGGCATGTGTATAGGCATATATACTTCCCGGTGCCCGCTCCTCAGATCAAGGTAGAAGAGAAAAAAGGGGGTTCAGGAGCAGCACTTCATACGGCTTATGTAGAGCAATGGTGGTATCGATGCAGCAGCTGGGCAGGAGACCCCAGATCCAAGGCGGTCCACAGGTAAATAGTAGAAATAGAGGGCCACAGCAGCATATCCAACCAATTCTTCGTTATTGTACAAAACTCCACAGCATAGTGTACAGGGTAGCAACGTTTCGGCTAAGTGTAGCCTTTGTCAAGCATATGTTACAAATGTACAGACTAGCATATAAATACTAAAATTGGACACTCCCACATTTTTGGTCACTTCTCTTACCAAGGTCCTTCTCTACCAATTAATTACTTGGTTTGGGAACCAGCTCTAGGAAGAGTCCTGGTTTTTCCAAACTTCTTCCACTTTTATGGAGAATTATGGAGGCCATTGTGCTCTTTGGAATTTTCAGTAAAAAAACATTTTTTTCTACCCAGATTTGTGTCTCCACACAATCCTATCTCTGAGCTCTACAGGCAGTTATTTCCTCCTCATGGATTGGTTTTTGCTCTGATACGAATTGTCAACTGTTAGACCTTATGTATACAGGAGTATGTATTTCCAAATCATCTTCTATCAACTGAATTTAAGACAGGTGGACTCCAATCAAGGTCAAATTATCTCAAAAATGATCAAGAGAAATTGAAAGCCTCCAGAGCTAAATTTCTGCTGTCATAGAAAAGGGTCTGAATACTTATGTCCATGTGAATTTTTAGTTTTTCCTTTTTAATAAATTTCTAAACATTTATAAACATTTGTAAAATTCTGTTTCCACTTTTTCATTACATGGTATTGAGTTCAGATTGCTGGGGGGACTTGACTTTGTTTTATTTTAACACCTCACCATAACAAAATTTTAAAAAAGCGAAAGGGTCTGAAGACTCCAAATGCAATATATATATATATATATATATATATATATATATATATATATATGTGCCCCAGAATAGTGACATCCATAGTACCCCTATTCCAGTGACATCTACAGTACCCCCATAACATAGACATGTACAAGGAACCCCATATCAGAGACTTCCACATTGTCCCCATAACATTGACATGCACAGTGACCCAATATAAGTGACATCCATAGTGACCCCATAACAGTGACATGCAGAGTGCTGCTAAAACAGTGACATCCACAGTAGCCACATAACAGTGACATCTAAAGTGCTTCAATAACCGTTTGTAGTAGAATTACCTGGCTTTGCACAGGTGTATTTCATTTGTTTTTTGTTTGTGTGGTTGAAAGATGACATCCACAGTGACCCCATAACAGTTTTATTCAAAATTCCGCTATAACAGTAACATCCAGTGCTGCCATAACAGTGACATCTATAGCTCCCTCAAAACCATAACATCCACAGTGCCTCATTAAGTGACATTTACAGTGCCCCTTAACAGTGACCTTCGTAGCGTCCTGCTCCCTTAACAGTGACCTCCACAGCACCCACCCCCTTAACTCTGACTCTGCTCTCTTAACAGCTCCTGCCACCTTAAAAAGTGGCCTCTACTGTGTCCCGCCCCCTTAAAAGTGACCTATAACAGTGAAAAAAATGGCTGAGCCTGAGTTGTTATTGAAATATGGTGTAAAACTGTGTGTTCTGTCTTTATACACGTTCACACAGTGTGCAGTCTGACATTCAGTATAAACCATTCCTGTCTTCAAGTCTAACTTGTTTATTGGAATAACAGGAGTATTTGATGTGTGATTAATTGATTGGTAAAACTATAAGAATACAAATAACATGTATAAGTATAAAACATAACATATATCAGCAGAAAGCATAGAACAGCATGTATTATAAAATTACATTAACACTGGGCAGATGCCCAAAATGGCTGCCTAACATTTAACAGTTACAACCCCTTCCCTGAGTAGCACCTATACCTAGCTAAACAGCACTGCATACATAATGTCCCTGAGACAGAGGTAGAAATCTTACCAGATATGCTTGTACAAGGATTGTGGGGTTTGAAAAGGAGATATGCAGGAGATAGTAACATGAAGACTGGAGACTGGGCTTCTCTTTCCCAGGATGCATTATAGTCCCACAATACAATAATCTTTATTAACAGAAAAACAAAGTGTAGTGCATTTTTAACAACACCACTAGATGGTGCTATTACCACATTAATAACTACAGCAATAGTAAACCCTAGCTAAACAGCACTGCATACATAATGTCCCTGAGACAGAGGTAGAAATCTTACCAGATATGCTTGTACAAGGATTGTGGGGTTTGAAAAGGAGATATGCAGGAGATAGTAACATGGAGACTGGGCTTCTCTTTCCCAGGATGCATTATAGTCCCACAATACAATAATCTTTATTAACAGAAAAACAAAGTGTAGTGCATTTTTAACAACACCACTAGATGGTGCTATTACCACATTAATAACTACAGCAATAGTGAACCCTAGCTGACATAAAATAGAATTAAATTCAAACCCTGCTGGGCATAACAGTGTGTTTGTCAGTGAGGTGAAGACTGCGATCTCCAATTGGTCAATAAGGGTCATGTGACTGTGTGTATGTCAGTTAGGATATGACTGAAAGACCTGTGAGCTTCTACTGGCTAGTATAGGTCATGTCATGTCATATGGGTCATTTCTCTATGGGACATGCCATATTTGCATTTTTGGGGAATATCTCAAGAACAGTATGTTCTAGAGAGCTGAGACCTTCTCAGACGTTTGATGTACCTATGTGCCAAATCAGGTATCCATCAGTCTAGTCATGTGGCCATGCATTAAGAACAGACAGACAACAAACAGGCAGAAATTCATGTTTATATATCTATATCTAAGAGACTAGCAGAATGACCCGGCTTTGCACGGGTATATTTAATCTATTTCATTTAATGTTTGTGTGTGGTTAAAAGATATCCACAATGTTCCCCATAACAGTGACCTCCACAATGCCCTTCCCCCGTAACAGTGATCTCCACAGTGTCCCACTTTCTTAACAGTTACCTTAATAACGCCCTGAACCCTTAACATTGACCTCCACAGCACCCCAACCCCTTTGCAGTGACCGCCACACAACCCTGCCCCCTTAACATTGACCTCCACAGTACCTTGACCCCTTAACTGTGACCTTGACAGTTCTTCAACCCCTTAACAGTAACCCCTACAACACCCTGCCCCCTTAAAGGTGACCTATCACATTTAAGAAAAATGGTTGTGCCTGAGTTGTTATGGAAACATGGTGTAAAACTTCCTGTATGTCAGTGAGATGAAAACGGCGAGCTTCAATTGGCCAATAAGGGTCATGTTACTGTGTGTATGATATTTAGGATATGACTGAAAGACCTGTGAGCATCTATTCGCTAATATGAGTCATATCATGGTGCCATATTTGCATTTTTTGGGGAATCTCAAGAACAGTACACCCTAGAGGGATGAGACCTTCCTAGACACCTGATGTACCTACAGTCCGGTCCATAAATATTGGGACATTGACACAATTCTAACATTTTTGGCTCTATACACCACCACAATGGATTTGAAATGAAACGAACAAGATGTGCTTTAACTGCAGACTGACAGCTTTAATTTGAGGGTATTTACATCCAAATCAGGTGAACGGTGTAGGGATTACAACAGTTTGCATATGTGCCTCCCACTTGTTAAGGGACCAAAAGTAATGGGACAATTGGCTTCTCAGCTGTTCCATGGCCAGGTCTGTGTTATTCCCTCATTATACCAATTACAATAAGCAGATAAAAGGTCCAGAGTTAATTTCAAGTGTGCTATTTGCATTTGGAATCTGTTGCTGTCAACTCTCAAGATGAGATCAGTGAAGCAAGCCATTATTAGGCTGAAAAAAACAAAACAAATCCATCAGAGAGATAGCAAAAACATTAGGCGTGGCCAAAACAACTGTTTTGAACATTCTTAAAAAGAAGGAACGCACCGGTGAGCTCAGCAACACCAAAAGACCCGGAAGACCACGGAAAACAACTGTGGTAGATGACCAAAGAATAATTTCCCTGGTGAATAAAACACCCTTCACAACTGTTGGCCAGATCAAGAACACTCTCCCGGAGGTAGGTGTATGTGTGTCAAAGTCAGCAATCAAGAGAAGACTTCACCAGAGTGAATACAGAGGGTTCACCACAAGATGTAAACCATTGGTGAGCCTCAAAAACAGGAAGGCCAGATTAGAGTTTGCCAAAAGACATCTAAAAAAGCCTTCACAGTTCTGGAACAACATCCTATGGACAGATGAGACCAAGATCAACTTGTACCAGAGTGATGGGAAGAGAAGAGTATGGAGAAGGAAAGGAACTGCTCATGATCCTAAGCATACCACCTCATCAGTGAAGCATGGTGGTGGTAGTGTCATGGCGTGGGCATGTATGGCTGCCAATAGAACTGGTTCTCTTGTATTTATTGATGATGTGACTGCTGACAAAAGCAGCAGGATGAATTCTGAAGTGTTTCAGGCAATATTATCTGCTCATATTCAGCCAAATGCTTCAGAACTCATTGGACGGCGCTTCACAGTGCAGATGGACAATGAACCAAAGCATACTGCAAAAGCAACCAAAGAGTTTTTTAAGGGAAAGAAGTGGAATGTTATGCAATGGCCAAGTCAATCACCTGACCTGAATCCAATTAAGCATGCATTTCACTTGCTGAAGACAAAACTGAAGGGAAAATGCCCCAAGAACAAGCAGGAACTGAAGACAGTTGCAGTAGAGGCCTGGCAGAGCATCACCAGGGATGAAACCCAGTGTCTGGTGATGTCTATGCGTTTCAGACTTCAGGCTGTAATTGACTGCAAAGGATTTGCAACCAAGTATTAAAAAGTGAAAGTTTGATTTATGATAATTATTCTGTCCCATTACTTTTGGTCCCTTAACAAGTGGGAGGCACATATGTAAACTGTTGTAATTACTACACCGTTCACCTGATTTGGATGTAAATACCCTGAAATTAAAGCTGACAGTCTGAAGTTAAAGCACATCTTGTTCGTTTAATTTCAAATCCATTGTGGTGGTGTATAGAGCCAAAGATGTTAGAATTGTGTCGATGTCCCAATATTTATGGACCTGACTGTATGTGCCAAAGTTGGTGCAGACCGGTCCAGTCATTTGGTCGTACAAGAACAAGAACAGACAGACATAAATTCATTTTTATATATAAGAGAATATATATATATATATATATATATATATATACTGTATATATATATATATATATATATATATGGGAAAAAAAATAAAAATAAAAATTACCAGCAGCACCACCAAAACAGAAATCAAGTAGAGAGGGTGCAGGTCCGAGTATGGTAACTGGTGCTTACCCACTGATACGGAACAAAGAAATCGGACTGCACTCCAGTTGTGTCTTCAATGAAAAAAGGTTTATTCACCCATAAGTGGCACAAGCGACGTTTCGGCTCGCAATGAGCCTTTCTCAAGCATTGATAGGATGTGAACAAGTTACATATAAAGGGGTGTCAATCAGAACAATTAGTGCTTAAACTTAATTGATAATTACAATCATATCTGCAGAAAAATATTACAAATAGAACAACATATTGCCAATTCAATATAATTGAATAAAATGAAAAAAACAGTGAGTGCATAAAGTGCATAATATATCAAAATCACATCTGAATTCATCCAAAGCCCTAATTGGTCACAGCTGTATTCTACTCAGGACATGACGATTACAGAAGTCATAACGATACACATGTGTGAGAGGAGAAGACAAGTTAATTGGTACCTGGAATAGTGCTAGCGACCATGCTGTCCATCGCGCTGTACAGCGCGTCCTTGCAGTGTCTATGCGCATGTCCCGATCGGCTACTGCGTCATACTGCGGCGCCCTCTATAGGACGCAAGCACATGTTCGAGTCACCTATCAGTGACGTGGGCGACGTATGCTGCGTCATACTCCGGCGCCCTCTATGGGACGCAAGCACATGTTCGAGTCACATATCAGTGACGTGGGCGACGTATGCTGCAGTAGATACACGGGATGACGTGAACTACCTAAAAAGGAAGCGCATGCGTGTAACTAGTCCCCGGTATAGTAACCACCATATTGGATAAGGGAATGCTGCCCTATTGTAAATATATATGATGTATACTATGTAAATTGCCGTTTTCCGTTCCACATTAAGTCACTCGAAATATGGGCAGGTTGGAAGAGTCCCCTCCTTTTCCAAGAAGGAGGCTCGATTCCAATCGTTACCCCAGTCCTGGAAGTACGTCGGTACCATCAGTACTGTGGGTTCCAAACCTGCTATAATACGTGACAAAGAGGGAGTCTCCTCATTATCATGTATCAGAACGTTACTTATTGTTAAGTCGGCAACATAAAATAATATGAACCTAAATTCCATTCTAATAAAAATTGGAAAAAATGCAACAATTGACACAAAAATTCCCTATATTGCACCTTCGGGACATGTGCAAGACACCACAAGAGAACAATATATAAATAATAAAGAAACCATTTTTTTCAACGTAGGTCTCTCATCCACTGTCCAGGTCCATCAACTTTGCAAGATACCTTCTCCAAAAGTATAATTGTACCTAAAATAATGAAATAAAAATATATTAGCAGTGATATATATATAATTCATTTCACAATTTTCTTTTTAGTTACTAATTTTTGAGTTACTAATTTTAAAAGAAATGTATTATAGCCAATAAATCCGTCTACTGCAAAAGAATCGCCTGACGTAATACAAAAGCATAAAAAGGCAAACCACCCCATTCATAACCCACCATAACCCACGTTTGTGTCAACATATTCTGAGCATAGCATTGCCATAAACAAAATCCTAAAGAAAAATTGGGCAATATTAAGATGTTGCCGAGGGTCAGTACCAGAATTTGAGGCATTACCACTATGTGCCTATCGTAGGTGTCAGAACATCCGGGATCAGCTGGTGAGAGCTGACGTGGGACCCAAAGTAGTTTCCAGACAGACAACGTTGGCACCATGTGGCATTGGGTGTTATCCATGCCTACATTGTGTTAACTGCCGTGTGATATGTAGATCCAGGGTATTTACACACCCTGAGACAGGACAGACATATCCTATTAAGTTTCACCTAACATGTGATTCTTCGTACGTCATATATGTTTTATCATGCCCATGTCAACTCCTTTACGTGGGAGAGACTTCCACTGACTTGAAGACCAGACTGAATAACCACCGCTACACTATTAGAAAGGGACGCACAGACCTTCCAGTTCCCAGACACTTTAGCTCAAAAAAGCATAGTGAAAAAGAACTTAGGTGCTGGATCATTGATCAGGTGCAAATGCCACGGAGAGGTGGGGACCGGATTTCTCTACTCAAAAAAAGAGAAATGTATTGGATTCAGACCTTAAACAGTTTACACCCTAATGGATTAAACATTGACTATAGATATGTAGGTGGGTTATGAATGGGGTGGTTTGCCTTTTTATGCTTTTGTATTACGTCAGGCGATTCTTTTGCAGTAGACGGATTTATTGGCTATAATACATTTCTTTTAAAATTAGTAACTCAAAAATTAGTAACTAAAAAGAAAATTGTGAAATGAATTATATATATATCACTGCTAATATATTTTTATTTCATTATTTTAGGTACAATTATACTTTTGGAGAAGGTATCTTGCAAAGTTGATGGACCTGGACAGTGGATGAGAGACCTACGTTGAAAAAAATGGTTTCTTTATTATTTATATATTGTTCTCTTGTGGTGTCTTGCACATGTCCCGAAGGTGCAATATAGGGAATTTTTGTGTCGGTTGTTTCATTTTTTCCAATTTTTATTAGAATGGAATTTAGGTTCATATTATTTTATGTTGCCGACTTAACAATAAGTAACGTTCTGATACATGATAATGAGGAGACTCCCTCTTGGTCACGTATTATAGCAGGTTTGGAACCCACAGTACTGATGGTACCGACGTACTTCCAGGACTGGGGTAACGATTGGAATCGAGCCTCCTTCTTGGAAAAGGAGGGGACTCTTCCAACCTGCCCATATTTCGAGTGACTTAATGTGGAACGGAAAACGGCAATTTACATAGTATACATCATATATATTTACAATAGGGCAGCATTCCCTTATCCAATATGGTGGTTACTATACCGGGGACTAGTTACACGCATGCGCTTCCTTTTTAGGTAGTTCACGTCATCCCGTGTATCTACTGCAGCATACGTCGCCCACGTCACTGATATGTGACTCGAACATGTGCTTGCGTCCCATAGAGGGCGCCGGAGTATGACGCAGCATACGTCGCCCACGTCACTGATAGGTGACTCGAACATGTGCTTGCGTCCTATAGAGGGTGCCGCAGTATGACGCAGTAGCCGATCGGGACATGCGCATAGACACTGCAAGGACGCGCTGTACAGCGCGATGGACAGCGTGGTCGCTAGCACTATTCCAGGTACCAATTAACTTGTCTTCTCCTCTCACACATGTGTATCGTTATGACTTCTGTAATCGTCATGTCCTGAGTAGAATACAGCTGTGACCAATTAGGGCTTTGGATGAATTCAGATGTGATTTTGATATATTATGCACTTTATGCACTCACTGTTTTTTTCATTTTATTCAATTATATTGAATTGGCAATATGTTGTTCTATTTGTAATATTTTTCTGCAGATATGATTGTAATTATCAATTAAGTTTAAGCACTAATTGTTCTGATTGACACCCCTTTATATGTAACTTGTTCACATCCTATCAATGCTTGAGAAAGGCTCATTGCGAGCCGAAACGTCGCTTGTGCCACTTATGGGTGAATAAACCTTTTTTCATTGAAGACACAACTGGAGTGCAGTCCGATTTCTTTGTTCCGTATCAGTGGGTAAGCACCAGTTACCATACTCGGACCTGCACCCTCTCTACTTGATTTCTGTTTTGGTGGTGCTGCTGGTAATTTTATTTTTTTTCCAAATATTCATGTGATATTGGCATAGCACACCGTTCTAAATATTTTTTCGATTACCATCTTTTCAATTGTACTGCAACAACATGTCGCAAGACGACACACCCAGTGGTTGCGTCTTCACGCAGGAGGATGCTGAACGCATTATGAATGGCATACAGGGAGATACTGCTTTTCTCACTAACCCATCTTTAAAAGAACTTAAAAGAAAATATGAATATTCATCTAAACGGACATTATCTTTGAAACTTCACATGACCACTTTAGGGCATTACTATAGGGAACAAAGGATCCCTAGAGGGATGCGATCCCATTTGCGCCCCAATTTATTTTCTAGTAGTGACTCTTTTTGTAAACGGTTTGAGACGTTATCCAATAAATACTCTATGGACTTTATACTATTAAATATTGAGTTTTTACAGCAAGAAGTCGCCACATTGACAAGTGATCTGGTGCAGATTGAACAGCAACTATGCACACTTATGACGGAGGATCAATTTGTACAATTCAAGGATACTACAAACACACAGCTCCAACAATTACAACTAGAGTTGGAAGACGGCAAGAGAATCAAATGGGCCCGGGATAGTGAAGACTACAAAAAAGGAGACATCTACAGCTGGCAACCTGGCAATTTTGGATTTACTAACACAAGGGATAAGAAAATCAAGAAAAATGCTCAATCACATCAAAGCGGTTCTGAGGCTTTTTTAGGGAACAAAATGGACTTAAATACAGCAAAAAGAAGCGAACCAGGAGAGGCGGCCGCAGATATAGAAGGTACCGCAAAAATGCGCAACATGAAAACACGGACACAACAAAAAACGAAGAAGTAGCAGTCATCAACTTATCTTCAAAAATATTGACTCCTGCACAGGTAACTGTTTTATCTAAAGGACTATCATTTTGTCCAAATACACAGGTGAATTGGCAGGATGTGGAGTCCGATTTAAGTAATTTTTTTCGCTCCCTTAAGTTAAAATTATGGTTTCAGGGAACAAGTTGTGAACAAACTATGAGATCTAGTGAGTTTAATTGTAAGATGTTTAATTTGTCCAACAGAAGCTGCTTCCAACCGGTGGTTAATGATCCAGCCATTGATGCCTACATCACTGCAGTTAAAACTGAGATTGGGGAGTTGAAGTCTCTTTCACGGCCGGGTGGCTTCAGGTATCCCAATCTCACTACAGCGGAGGTGTATGCATTGAATGAACTTAAAAGGGATAGCGACTTAACGGTTAAACCCGCCGACAAAGGCGGTGCTGTTGTGGTGATGGACACTGTCAAATATGTGAAAGAAATTTTAAGACAGTTGAGTGATACTAAAGTGTATAATCCGTTACCACACGATCCAAAATTCTGTATTATACGGATGATTGATGAATGTGTGTCTGGGGCCCTGAGGGCAGGGATCATAGATGAAGGGCTCAAAGAATACTTGTTGGTATCTCATCCCATCACGCCGGTAATTTATGTATTACCAAAGGTCCACAAAACAATGGTGGACCCTCCAGGGCGCCCCATTGTCTCTGACACTGACTCAGTATTTGGCCACGTGGCGATCTTTCTTGACAAGGTGCTACGTGGCTTCTCTACTGGGGGTCAGTCCTACATCAGAGACACATCTGATTTCTTGATAAAACTGAATCAAGTGAATTTGGATAAGACTAGAGTAAATATTCTGGCCTCTTTTGACGTCATATCCCTCTACACCTCTATTGACCACACGAAAGGTATCTCTGCAGTTAAGAAAATGCTGGATATGTCGTCATTGACATCTGAGGCCTGTTCCTTTATTATTGATTTACTCACTATTGTACTTGAACACAACTACTTCCTGTTTCAGGACACATACTATGTCCAGAAACGAGGCGTAGCGATGGGGTCCAATGTGGCCCCAACCTATGCGAACATGTACATGCGCCAGTTTGAGGAGGATGTCGTCTATGGCTCCCACCATGCCCAGTATATACTGGGATGGTGGAGGTACATAGACGACGTCTTCCTCATCTGGACTGGGACCGAACAACAACTGAAGGACTTCCACGGATATTTGAATGGGGTGGATGATGAACTACAGTTCACCGTCACTTATTCGGATACTTCTGTTCAGTTTCTGGACACTAATGTCATTGTGTCCAATGGGGTCATTTCTACTGAATTATATACAAAGCCCACCGATAAAAACATGATGTTAAGATATGAAAGCTGTCACCCCAGGAGTATGGTAAAGCATTTGCCTTACTCACAATTTTTAAGGGCTAGGAGGATTGTGGCAGATAATGATACCTATGGACAAACAGTAGATGGGATGATAACTAAATTTAAGCAACGAGGGTACCCCAGTACACTGCTTGAGGCACAGAAATTAAAAGCGTCAGCGGTGGACAGAGATACCCTGTTGTCAGGTAATCAAAAAAGCAAGAGCCACAGTAGAATTACGTTTGTGTCAACATATTCTGAGCATAGCATTGCCATAAACAAAATCCTAAAGAAAAATTGGGCAATATTAAGATGTTGCCGAGGGTCAGTACCAGAATTTGAGGCATTACCACTATGTGCCTATCGTAGGTGTCAGAACATCCGGGATCAGCTGGTGAGAGCTGACGTGGGACCCAAAGTAGTTTCCAGACAGACAACGTTGGCACCATGTGGCATTGGGTGTTATCCATGCCTACATTGTGTTAACTGCCGTGTGATATGTAGATCCAGGGTATTTACACACCCTGAGACAGGACAGACATATCCTATTAAGTTTCACCTAACATGTGATTCTTCGTACGTCATATATGTTTTATCATGCCCATGTCAACTCCTTTACGTGGGAGAGACTTCCACTGACTTGAAGACCAGACTGAATAACCACCGCTACACTATTAGAAAGGGACGCACAGACCTTCCAGTTCCCAGACACTTTAGCTCAAAAAAGCATAGTGAAAAAGAACTTAGGTGCTGGATCATTGATCAGGTGCAAATGCCACGGAGAGGTGGGGACCGGATTTCTCTACTCAAAAAAAGAGAAATGTATTGGATTCAGACCTTAAACAGTTTACACCCTAATGGATCAAACATTGACTATAGATATGTAGGTGGGTTATGAATGGGGTGGTTTGCCTTTTTATGCTTTTGTATTACGTCAGGCGATTCTTTTGCAGTAGACGGATTTATTGGCTATAATACATTTCTTTTAAAATTAGTAACTCAAAAATTAGTAACTAAAAAGAAAATTGTGAAATGAATTATATATATATCACTGCTAATATATTTTTATTTCATTATTTTAGGTACAATTATACTTTTGGAGAAGGTATCTTGCAAAGTTGATGGACCTGGACAGTGGATGAGAGACCTACGTTGAAAAAAATGGTTTCTTTATTATTTATATATTGTTCTCTTGTGGTGTCTTGCACATGTCCCGAAGGTGCAATATAGGGAATTTTTGTGTCAGTTGTTTCATTTTTTCCAATTTTTATTAGAATGGAATTTAGGTTCATATTATTTTATGTTGCCGACTTAACAATAAGTAACGTTCTGATACATGATAATGAGGAGACTCCCTCTTGGTCACGTATTATAGCAGGTTTGGAACCCACAGTACTGATGATACCGACGTACTTCCAGGACTGGGGTAACGATTGGAATCGAGCCTCCTTCTTGGAAAAGGAGGGGACTCTTCCAACCTGCCCATATTTCGAGTGACTTAATGTGGAACGGAAAACGGAAATTTACATAGTATACATCATATATATTTACAATAGGGCAGCATTCCCTTATCCAATATGGTGGTTACTATACCGGGGACTAGTTACACGCATGCGCTTCCTTTTTAGGTAGTTCACGTCATCCCGTGTATCTACTGCAGCATACGTCGCCCACGTCACTGATATGTGACTCGAACATGTGCTTGCGTCCCATAGAGGGCGCCGGAGTATGACGCAGCATACGTCGCCCACGTCACTGATAGGTGACTCGAACATGTGCTTGCGTCCTATAGAGGGCGCCGCAGTATGACGCAGTAGCCGATCGGGACATGCGCATAGACAGCAAGGACGCGCTGTACAGCGCGATGGACAGCGTGGTCGCTAGCACTATTCCAGGTACCAATTAACTTGTCTTCTCCTCTCACACATGTGTATCGTTATGACTTCTGTAATCGTCATGTCCTGAGTAGAATACAGCTGTGACCAATTAGGGCTTTGGATGAATTCAGATGTGATTTTGATATATTATGCACTTTATGCACTCACTGTTTTTTTCATTTTATTCAATTATATTGAATTGGCAATATGTTGTTCTATTTGTAATATTTTTCTGCAGATATGATTGTAATTATCAATTAAGTTTAAGCACTAATTGTTCTGATTGACACCCCTTTATATGTAACTTGTTCACATCCTATCAATGCTTGAGAAAGGCTCATTGCGAGCCGAAACGTCGCTTGTGCCACTTATGGGTGAATAAACCTTTTTTCATTGAAGACACAACTGGAGTGCAGTCCGATTTCTTTGTTCTCTATATATATATATATATATATATATATATATATATACTCTCATTGACAAAAACACCCTGATAGAAGTGTTGGATTGTTGTAGAACGTAGAATTGCATCCCTTGCTAGGGTTGGGCAATATACCGGTAATAATGATATACCATGGTATTAACAAACAGCAATATGGCGAGATCGGTATTTCAGTGACATCATAGGGGCAGTCGCACTTGAGAGAGCTGACTGCCTCTAAAAGGCCGGGAGCACATTACAGTGCAGTACACCAACAAATCACCCCCTTAGAATAACAAAGTAAATACATAAATAATAAAAATATAAAAATCATGGGCATCCGAAAACGCCGTATTATTAAAATATTTAAATATTTTCCAACACAGCGAATGGCATAACAGAAAAAAGTATAACATTTTTTACATCGCTTCTCTTACCAAAACAAATTTAATAAAATGTGATCAAAAAGTCACACACACTTAAAAATGGTATCAATAAAAACAACAGATCGTCCCGCATAAAATGAGCCCCCACATATCTCAGTAGACATGCCTATAAAAAAGTTGTGGGGGTCAGAATACAGTAATGTTGAATTTTTTTTATATTTTTTTAAGTTTTCATTTCATTTTACAGTATTTAGACATATAAAACCTATACATATGTGATATCGTTGTAATCGTACTGACCCAGATAATGAAGAGCACAGGTCAGCTTTGAAACAAAGGGAATGTCGTAGGGACAACGGTGGAGGAATTGAGTTTTTTTCTAATTCCACTCCATTTGGAATTTTTTGCCCACTTCCCGCTACATTTTATGCCATATTAAATGGTGGCATTAGAAAGTACAACTTGTCCCACAAAAAACAAGCCCTTATATGGATATGTGAATGGAAAAAATAAAAAAGGTGTGGCTCCAAAAAGATAGGGAAGAAAAATGAAAATGCAAAATTGAAAAACCTCCTGTATCCAAAGGGTTAATTCCAATAATTGCCTGATGATCTGCATGTGTAATAGTGCCTAAATGTGGCAACTTAATGCCCATTTACACCATCCAAGGATCATCGCAATGATCAGAAGCATTTGGATAAATGGCCGTAACTGATGATTGCCACGTCCACCTGACCAATGAGCAAAACACATGTTTGTTGGTGATGACATTTTTCACGTGGCAGATAAAATCATTGTTTGCTGGCAGCAGAACGTCCTGTGCAACAAGGGATCTGCTGACAGCAACCAATGAATCTGTATGGGTCAAGTAGCATTTGGTCACCTCCTTACAGAATAGATGATTGCTGCATGTAAATGCAGCTATCATCTCTATTCAATGATCAGGCAATGACTGGCTGCACGTTAGGTCATCTGACAGTCTATCTGTTTTCACTTGTTGCAGTGTTGTTGGTGATGACCACACCTCTTGTCTCAGGTGTAGCTTGTGGTCATTACTGCTCCTCTATTTAGTCTGGACTCACACTTCATACCATATTCTCTGCCTGGAGTTGGAAGAGCTGGTGTGTGGTACTCATCTGAGTTCCTGCTCATCCATTTTCTATTGAAGATAAATGTACTTCTCTTGGTATTTTGTTGCTCCCATTTGCTCATTGTTTACTAGGCCTCAGGGAGACGCTGGTTCATTCATCTGGGAAGGAACCAGTAGTCTCAGACCCTGTCACTTATCCTAGGGATTTTCAGGGTTACTAGGGCCTAGGTTTACGGTGTATGAATATTCCCACCTTCAGGGTCTATTCATACTGACAGGATAAAGATATCCCTCAAAATTAAAATAAATTAAATTATTAAAGTTAAGCAAAAAGCATAGATGTGGTAGGCAATAACAAGTACTCGGCGGCTCCAAATCAGAAACCATATGTCCTACCACAATCCGGGGGGTTCCAGTGCACATCGATGAATCCCGGAGGGAAAGCAAAAACCATCCATCCCTGGGCTAGATGATGATGTGGTATTGAAGGAAAGGGTGGGCAAAGAACTGTCCCTGATATTGCCCTACAGGGGGGTGCTATTCTGGCCTTGATAGCCTAACCACAGACCACCCACCCTGATAAGAGCGACCCCGTCCGGAACCTTACCCTATATAAAAATGGCCCTAGTAAGCTCCTAGCCCCTAGGCCCCTGACTTCCAGGTGATCACTATATAGATCTATGTGTTTTTGACTCATTATAAAAGTATATTATAAGTATATTGCACCCCTCTGTGTATCACACCTATCGATAGCACACCTATACTAGTCCTTAAAATGACTTTTGTGGCCCTATTAGCTAGCATTTGGTGTCCCTAACCACCTGTCCCTGCTCCACATAGCAACCTCTCCCTACACTGGCAAAACACTGAATGTAAAATGGCGGCCAGATCAGGTTTATTTATAAGGTAGGGGGTATGTCCATGTGCTGAAACGTCTCAATTGGCTGTCCTGTACCACCTGATGGATGTGTCATGGGTCAAAGTTCTTCACAATGTAAAAGAATATGGCGGGTGCGAATATCTCCGCATGTTCGGCGAATCGTGAACACGCAAAGTTCGCCGTGAAACGACCGCCGGGCAAACCGCAAGGCCATCTCTACTGAACACATCCTGATACATACTGAACGGATTGCTTTCCATTCAGAATGCATTAGGATAAAACTGAAGCGTTTTTTTCCGGTATTGAGCCCCTATGAAGGAACTCAATACCGGAAAACTTTAAATGCTAGTGTGAAATTATCCTTAAAGATGAAAGAATAATGACATGGCCCCCTTCCTGACCTAAATATTCAGGTTTGAGGTTTATTAACATTTATGGATTAACCACTGTAGTGGTTTAACCACCTCCGGACCGCCTAACGCAGGATCGCATTCCGGAGGTGGCAGCGCTGCGCAGAGTCACGCATATACGCGTCATCTCGCGAGACGCGAGATTTCCTGTGAACGCACGCACACAGGCGCGCGCGTTCACAGGATCGGAAGGTAAGCCAGTGGATCTCCAGCCTGCCAGCGGCGATCATTCGCTGGCAGGCTGGAGATGTGATTTTTTTAACCCCTAACAGGTATATTAGACGCTGTTTTGATAACAACGTCTAATATACCTGCTACCTGGTCCTCTGGTGGTCCCTTTTGTTTGGATCGACCACCAGAGGACACAGGTAGCTCAGTAAAGTAGCACCAAACACCACTACACTACACTACACCCCCCCTGTCACTTATTAACCCCTTATGAACCCCTGATCACCCCCCTGTCATTGATCACCCCCCTGTCATTGATCACCCCCCTGTAAGGCTCCATTCAGATGTCCGTATGATTTTTACGGATCCACTGATACATGGATCGGATCCGCAAAACGCATACGGACGTCTGAATGGAGCCTTACAGGGGGGTGATCAATGACGGGGGTGATCACCCCATATAGACTCCCTGATCACCCCCCTGTCATTGATCACCCCCCTTGTAAGGCTCCATTCAGACGTCCGTATGATTTTTACGGATCCACTGATACATGGATCGGATCCGCAAAACACATACGGACATCTGAATGGAGCCTTATAGGGGGGTGATCAATGACAGGGGGGGTGATCACCCCATATAGACTCCCTGATCACCCCCCCTGTCATTGATCACCCCCCTGTCATTGATCACCCCCCTGTAAGGCTGCATTCAGATGTCCGTATGATTTTTACGGATCCACTGATACATGGATCGGATCCGCAAAACAGATACGGACATCTGAATGGAGCCTTACAGGAGGGTGATTACCCCCCTGTCATTGATCACCCCCCTGTCATTGATCACCCCCCTGTAAGGCTGCATTCAGATGTCCGTATGATTTTTACGGATCCACTGATACATGGATCGGATCCGCAAAACACATACGGACGTCTGAATGGAGCCTTACAGGGGGGTGATCACCCCATATAGACTCCCTGATCACCCCCCTGTCATTGATCACCCCCCTGTCATTGATCACCCCCCTGTAAGGCTCCATTCAGACATTTTTTTGGCCCAAGTTAGCGGAATTATTATTTTTTTTTCTTACAAAGTCTCATATTCCACTAACTTGTGTCAAAAAATAAAATCTCACATGAACTCACCATACCCCTCACGGAATCCAAATGCGTAAAAATTTTTAGACATTTATATTCCAGACTTCTTCTCATGCTTTAGGGCCCCTAGAATGCCAGGGCAGTATAAATACCCCACATGTGACCCCATTTCGGAAAGAAGACACCCCAAGGTATTCTGTGAGGGGCATATAGAGTCCATGAAAGATTGAAATTTTTGTCCCAAGTTAGTGGAAAGGGAGACTTTGTGAGGAAAAAATATATATATCAATTTCCGCTAACTTGTGCCAAAAAAAAAAAATTTCTATGAACTCGCCCATGCCCTCCATTGAATACCTTGGGGGGTCTTCTTTCCATAAATTGGGGTCACATGTGGGGTATTTATACTGCCCTCGGCATTCTAGGGGCCCTAAAGCTGTGAGAAAAAGTCTGGGATCCAAATGTCTAAAAATGCCCTCATAAAAGGAATGTGGGCCCCTTTGCGCATCTAGGCTGCAAAAAAGTGTCACACATCTGGTTAATCACCGTACTCAGGAGAAGTTGGGCAATGTGTTTTGGGGTGTCATTTTACATATACCATGCTGGGTGAGATAAATATCTTGGTCAAATGCCAACTTTGTATAAAAAATGGAAAAGTTGTCTTTTGCGAGATATTTCTCTCACCCAGCATGAGTATATGTAAAAAAACACCCCAAATCACATTGCCCAACTTCTCCGGAATACGGCGATACAACATGTGTGACACTTTTTTGCAAGCCTAGGTGGGCAAAGGGGCCAACATTCCAAAGAGCACCTTTCGGATTTCACAGGTCATTTACCTACTTACCACTCATTAGGGCCCTAGAATGACAGGGCAGTATAACTACCCCACAAGTGACCCCATTTTGAAAGAAGACACCCCAAGGTATTCCGAGGGGCACATGGCGAGTTCCTAGAATTTAATATTTTTTGTCACAAGTTAGCGGAAAATGATGCTTTTTTTTTATTTTATTTTTTTCCTTACAAAGGTCTCATATTCCACTAACTTGTGACAAAAAAAAAAAACTTCCATGAACTCACTATGCCCATCACGAAATACCTTGGGGTGTGTTCTTTCCAAAATGGGGTCACTTGTGGGGTAGTTATACTGCCCTGCATTTTAGGGCCGAATGCTGTGAGAAGTGGTTTGAAATCAAAATCTGTAAAAAATGGCCGGTGAAATCCAAAAGGTGCTCTTTGGAATGTGGGCCCCTTTGCCCACCTAGGCTGCAAAAAAGTGTCACACATCTGTATGCCCGTACTCAGGAGAAGTTGGGCAATGTGTTTTGGGGTGTCTTTTTACATATACCCATGCTGGGTGAGAGAAATATCTTGGCAAAAGACAACTTTTCCCATTTTTTTATACAAAGTTGGCATTTGACCGAGATATTTATCTCACCCAGCATGGGTATATGTAAAATGACACCCCAAAACAATTGCCCAACCTTCTCCTGAGTACGGGGATACCAGATGTGTGACACTTTTTTGCAGCCTAGGTGGGCAAAGGGGCCCACATTCCAAAGAGCACCTTTCGGATTTCACCGGCCATTTTTTACAGATTTTGATTTCAAAACTACTTACCACACATTAGGGCCCCTAGAATCCCAGGGCAGTATAACTACCCCACAAGTGACCCCAATTTTGGAAGAAGACACCCAAGGTATTCGCTGATGGGCATAGTGAGTTCATGAAGTTTTTATTTTTTGTCACAAGTTAGTGGAATATGAGACTTTGCAAGAAAAAAAAATCATAAATTTTCCGCTAACTTGTGACAAAAAAATAAAATATTCTAGGAACTCGCCATGCCCCTCACGGAATACCTTGGGGTGTCTTCTTTCCAAAATGGGGTCACTTGTGGGGTAGTTATACTGCCCTGGCATTTTAGGGGCCCAAATGTAGTGGGTAAGTAGTTGGAAATCAAAATCTGTAAAAAAAGGCCGGTGAAATCCGAAAGGTGCTCTTTGGAATGTGGGCCCCTTTGCCCACCTAGCTGCAAAAATGTGTCACACATGTGGTATCTCCGTACTCAGGAGAAGTTGGGGCAATGTGTTTTGGGGTGTCATTTTACATATACCCATGCTGGGTGACGATAATATCTTGGTCAATGCCAACCTTTGTATAAAAAAACATGGGAAAAGTTGTCTTTTTGCCAAGATATTTCTCTCACCCAGCATGGGTATATGTAAAATGACACCCGAAAAATTTGCATTTTTTTGCAAAAAAATCGTTAAATTTCGATTAATAACAAAAAAAGTTAAAAATGTCAGCAGCAATGAAATACCGACCAAAGGAAAGCTCTATTAGTGAGAAGAAAAGGAGGTAAAATTCATTTGGGTAGTAAAGTTGCATGACCGAGCACTAAACGGTGAAAGTACTGTAGGTCAGAAGTGGTAAAAAGTGGCCTGGTCATTAAGGGTGTTTTAAGCTAGGGGGCTGAAGTGGTTAATAATAAAAATGAATCCTCAAAAATACAACTTGCTAATTAATTGTGCCACAGTGCAAAATAGTATCACTGGATACAAAAATGCCCAAACTAATAAAATATAAAAGTACATATTCCATATGGTGAATGCCATAATGGAAATTTGTTTTATTAAAATGGTATTTTTTTGTAGTTTCTCCTCCCGCCAAAAATTGAATAAAAGGCGATCATAAAGTCATAATAGTCCAAAATGGTGTAAAAAAAAAAACCTACATATTGCCCCACAAAAAAGAGCCCTTATACAGTTCCATGAACGATAAGGCATCACTATATTTCTTTAAAATATTAAACCATAAAAACTATCTAAATTTGGTATTCATAGAATTGTATTGATCTACAGAAAAAAGGTATTTTATTGTCCAGTGAATGCCATAAATATGAAAACCTGTAAATTAAAGGTGCAGTTGTTTTTTTATTTATTTTTTATTCCTCCCCATTTTTTTAGCTTCCAAATACACCACATTTCAAAAGGTGCCATTAGAAAGTACAACTGGCTGAAATAGACCCCATATTGATATGTGAACAAAAAAATAAAAAGTAATTGCTCTTGGAAGGCAGGGAGTGAAATGTGAAAATTGATCAGGACAGTAAAGGATTATAGTGAAATATTAACCTTCTGCTATTAGGTTTTTGGAATATTGGAGGAATCAAACTCCATGTTGCATTGATCAGCTTTGAGCCCAGAACTCCAACGGTGCTAACCACTTACCACCTTCATTCCTCACCACTCAGTCTTCTTTCTCCTCCTCCAGCAAGTTGTCCCCTTTCCACTGCCCTGAAGACTTGTGACTGTCATGCTATTAATATGGAAGGCTAATCACAAATATGTGTTAATATTTTAATTGCACTTTAATGATCATTAAATGTCTGATTCATGAAATCAAACCTATTTTGTGTTGTGATCCCAAGTCACGGCTGGTTGTTTTCCATCATGCTCTATATGACTATAATTCTATTATGTTGTTCTTCTCTTTACCCTTGTGAATTGGCTTTTGTCTTTATTTTTCTGTTTCACAGACATCTCTTAATTCATTCCCGCTATTTGCCTGCGCAGTTATCCCCCTCCCCCATCATGTTACCTGTAACTGTCCTTGCTCTTACATTCTCCAGAGCCTCTATGGATGATGATTTTCTGTCACCTGTCTCTTATGTTATTTGTTTTATTCACCTCAAGGTCAAACAATGAATATAATTCCGTGTGTATTCAGACTTATCAGATGACACTGCAGTCTGCTGGTGCATCAAACAAGATATCAATTCTTTGGAGGATTAGGAAATATGATGAGGAATAATTTATCTTTTTTACACTCTGGCAGCTGGAATCAATTATTTGTACTTCTGAACCTTTGCATTTCTAATGCACCAGTATATATCTGTTACACAGCAGTCCTCTCTGGCGAGCAAAGGCAGCAATGCGACCTGTTCTGACCCCTATGTTTAATTATCCAGTTTCATAGATAAAAAAAAAAAGAGAAATATTAATTGGTGTCTTCGATTGGAGAGGATGCCATCTAGTGCATATGATAATCATTGAAAAAGAGACAGATAGAATGCAGTTCAATCAGCAGTCAGAAAGATGGGGGTGTGCAGAATTTATGATGTGCCTGACAAGATATAATGCATACTGTACATTAGGACGACTGATCACAGTTCTGTAACCATTGCCATTTCGGGTTCATAATATTTGTTCCCACCTTATCGCATTTCCTTAGAGCCATACACAGAGGTGATAAGCGCTTGCAATATCATTTCCACATTTCAGCCATAAAGAATCCATAGGGCAAATTGAAAGGAAGACAATGAGGCTGGGGCTACATGGAGATCTTGGCTGTGACACCTGGTTGTAGTAATTGAACTGAATAGTGTAACAGTGTGACTCACAACAATGGGGCCGTGGCTGCAGCAACTTGCAAGTTGAGGTGCAACCGCTTTCAGTTCAACGGCTGCACTGCTATGATTTTAGGTCATGCAATATGTGTCACAGCCAAGATCGCTGTGTAACCCCAGCCTAAATCTTCCAATCAATTTTTTTGAGTATTTTAGAAAACTGAAATCCACTCAAGCACAGAGAAAACATGCTTCCCTGACTTGGCATGCTAGGCTTGTAAAACAATAAACCGTATAGCCCATTAAATTGTAATTTTTCTTTCAGTCATTTTAAAAGATATGCTGTTTTGGAGGTTATGGCTTTATTCACATCAGCATTCAGTCTTTCTGTTCTCCTGCTCTGTTATAGGACCAGGAGAATGGAAAGAACAGATTTGGCACATAACTGAGCCGAATGGAGCCTAAGGAGGTTTCCGCTCAGAGGAAGATTTTTGAAGTGGAGACAAAAGTCCTGCATGCACAACGTTTGTCTCCGCTCCAAAATCATCTTCTGAGCGGAAATCTAACGGACCCCATTATAAATCAAAAATAATATAACCCTTTAAAACGTAACGTTTATAAAAGCAATAAAATAAGCCCCACCACAATGAATGGTGAATATAGAACAAAAAGGGTATGGATGCCAGTAGTATACAAGGTGTGTATACACTGCTAATTAGAGACCAAGGGAGGCATGAGAAGTGAATATATAGAAAGGATACAGGATCGGGTCTCTCAGACCTGTAATTGCCCTGCATCCACCTCATAAACAGCCCCCTCTATCTCTCCCTCAGACTGTCCCTAAATATGGCTGCCCAATCATTCGCCCAAAGCAAAGAAAGGGACAGAAAGATGGTAGCAACACTGAGCTGTCAAACCTTGACGCTCAGATACACTTTACAAAGAACAAGTAACATCCCTACGCGTTTCTTAAGCTGTAAGCCTATTCATCAGGGGACCATAGAGACAATAAAGTAAACGCTAATGGAGCACGCCTGTAAAGGAAAAATAAGTAGAGGACAGTCAGGGGTTAGTCTCTCTTAAATACTTACCGGTGAGTCCCAGGCCAAGCTCTCATGTGGTGCGCAACAGGGAAACAATGTCCAGATGAAATGCGCTCACGGCGTCTCAACAGTAGTACACCGGAGGCGCCTGTTGTGCTGCATACAGCAACCGATAGTCACTGCGCTTACCTGGGTTTAAATAGGAGCGTGCAGTGAACGAAGATCCGCCCATGTAGTCACCTGATCAAACATGTGATCCCTCACGTGATACTCAGGAATCATGTGATCACACCCATGATGTGATCGCAGGTCCTGCACAAAGTGAAACATAGTACAGGATCCGCATTACAGATCAATGGGCGGTATACAAGCATAGGTGGAGGGAAAGAGGTCCGGAGCTAAAGACCTCGAGACCCACCCACCCTATGCATAAAAGCTATCAAATGTCAGGGCAAAAATTTTATAATCGCTACCCGAACATTATTAGGTGGGTTTATGGCAGGAGTAAGTATAACGCAAATGGGATGAGGGTGCAAAATAAATAAAGAAGTCTAAATGAAACACCCAAATAGCATTTGTTCATTCAGGCCATTTGAGACAAAAGTTCTCAATTCGTAGATCCACCACACCTCACGCTGCAGGACTTTTCTCTCCCAGTCACCCCCTCTAACTAGGAAGGGGATACCTGTTCAATGCCCAAAAAACGTATCTTGGAGGAGTCCCCATTATGCATCACTCTCATATGGGTGGCTAGGGGACTTTCTGGTGCTTGATGTCACCCAAATGTTCCCCCACCCTGCTCCGTAACTCACGAGTGGTCTTCCCTACATAATTCAAGGCCACATTTATAGGTGGCTTTGTAAATTACCCCTTTACTGCGACAGTTTATGAAGTGTTTACTGGCATACATTTTACCTATAAGAGCATTTGTGAAACTGCGACCTTGAATGATGTTATTACATGCAACACATCCGCTACAGCGGAAACACCCCCCCCACCACCACCCGTGGAAGCCAGTTTCTGTTATCAATGAGTGGCTCCCGAAAGTGGCTATGTACCAGGCGGTCATGCAAATTTTCACTACGTCTGTATGTAATTTGTGGTGTCCCCGCAACAACTTTGCTGATGTCAGAGTCCATTTTAAGAATATCCCAATGTTTGCCCAGCACCTGTCTCACTTCGTTCACTGCTATATCATACGTGCCTATTAGTAGAATTAGGCCTGGTGTAGTCTCTCTGCGTTTTGGGTGCAGTAGAGCAGTACGGTTACTACTGCACGCCTTATGATACGCTACACGAAGTGTAGAGTCTGGATAGCCTTTTTCCAGAAAATGTCTGCAGAGGTCATCTGCCTGTTCCTGGAATACTGTGTCATTGGAGCAATTTCTTCTCATTCTAAGGTATTGGCCTGTTGGAATGCCCTTTTTCAATGACAAAGGATGATGGCTATTCCAGTTCAGAAGTGAGTTAGTGGAAGTTGGTTTCCTAAAAGTCTTAGTTTCTAGTGGACCTATATCATTTCTGGTGATTTTAACATCTAAGAATGGAAGGACATCCCTCCTAAATTCAAACGTGAAGCACATGCCAATGTTGTTACAATTCAATTCTAGCACAAACCTCTCAAAGTTGCATTTCTCACCACGCCAAATCAGGAAAATGTCATCAATAAATCTATTCCAAATAATGACACTTTGTCAGTATTTTGGGAGAGTCACAGAACACCAGGGTCCTCTCCCACCAGCCCAGGAAGAAGTTAGCATACGACGGGGCACAAGAACTCCCCATCGCGGTGCCCCTGAGCTGGTGGTAGTAGGACCCTCCAAACACAAAGAAGTTGGAAGTCAAGGTAAAGTTAAGTAGTTCCAGCACAAATTTGTTATGTGCTCGATATTGGCAGCCTCTGGTGGCCAAAAAGCTACTGACCGCTTCCAGGCCCAAGTGATGGGGAATAGAGGAATAAAGAACCTCAACATCTATGTAAGCTAAAGCCATATCCTCATCCAGCGAAACCCCCTCTAGCTGTGCCAGCAGGTCACTCGTATCTCTCACGTACGAGGGTAAGGCTTTAACAAAGGATGTCAAAATCTGATCCACATAGATGCCTACATTGCGAGTTAAACTGTTGATACCTGCCACGATTGGACGTCCCTTTAGGGGCATAACTCCTTTATGAATCTTAGGAAGACTGTAGAAAGTTGCCACAGCGGGATGTCTGTTAAACAAAAATCTAAACTCCTCCTCAGATATAAGTTCATCCTTCTTGGCTGTATTTAAAATTTCTAACAGTATCTTTTGATACCTCGCAGTAGGGTCTAATTTCAATCTTTCATATGTGTTACGATCTCAAAGGAGATCAAGGCACATGTTCTTATAATCAGTAGTCTTCATAATCACTATATTGCCCCCTTGTCGAGGGCTTAATAGTGACTTGTGTTCCATTGAAAAAGATCAACAAGGCATCAAATTCCGCTTTGGAACAATTGAACACAGGTTTCCCTATGGGGTCTGTAGGCTCCGTTGGGCTCAGTTATGTGCCAAATCCGTCCTCTCTGTTCTTCTGCTCCGTTTAATGGAAAGGCTAAACGGTGATGTGAACGAAGCCTTAAAACTATGTATTTGTGTGTATTTGTTTATTATGCTTTTACTTTGTATTGTTCCACAGAAGATTGGATCCTGGACAAGAGACATCATGTAAAGACTCCATCTATTAATAGAGGTCCTAGTACCCAACAGATCTAGACCCCTGTCTCACAATACAAAAGATTCTGAGTAAAGCCTCATGCTCCTGATCGTATCCATATTTTGGTCCACAAAATAATAGCTATTATTGTCCAAAATGCGGACCAAAATTAGACATGTTCTATAATTTGTGGAACGAAATATGGACGTGCACACATCTGTGTGCTACCTGCATTTTTTGCAGATATCAAAAGGTCGTCCAGATATGGAAGTATCATTACTTTTTCCTTTCTCAGAGGGGTTATTGCCTCTAGCATAATTTTTGTAAAAAGCCTGGGGGCAGTCGTTATCCCAAAGGGTAGTGCTTGAAACTGGAAATGTTTTAGATGCCCTTGGATCCATACCGCTATTCTCAAGAAAGGTTGTGACCCTGGATGAATGGGTACGTGAAAATACGCATCTTTTAAATCTATGGATGCTAGAAACACCCCTTCTTGTAGAACTTTGCCCGTGGTTCTTATAGATTCCATCCTGAATTTCTCGTACTTTATGGACCTGTATAGGGCTTTCATATTTATAATGAGACGCATTTTCCCGTTTGGTTTTTTTACCAAAAAAACCCTGGAATAACAGCCCAGACCGACTTGATCCGTTGGCACCGGAACTAAAACGTTCATCTGAACTAGCAGTTCGATTTCTTGCTCCATGCAAAGCTGGAGATGTTCCGAGCTCTGAACTGGAGTTTGAACAAATAGAGAGGGGGGACTCTTGACAAAGGGAATACTGTACCCCTTGTGGAGGGTATTTAGTAACCAGTGTCTGCATGAGTATTTTTCCCAGCATTCCACAAATTTTCCCAGTCTTCCCCCCACTGGGGCTCTGGCGTCATTTTTTGGAAGATTCCTCAGAACGGGGAGAGAACATAAAACCCTTCCCTTTCTGTTTTCCCAATCTCCAGTTTTCCGTTTTACTCCTTTTATTTTAAAAACTAACCTTTTTTTGGGGACGAAAAAAAAAGAGTTTTCCTCTTCTTTTTATCCTCTGGGAAGTTCTTTTTGGAATCAGAAGCTTTCTCTAGAATTTTATCTAAGTCCTGACCAAAGAGAAGGTTACCATAAAACGGGATGTTACATAATTTTGCCTTGGAAGTGCCCTTCTAGAGTTATTAGCTAGAGCCGTAGCTCTTGCGGCCAGCCTAACAGAATCCGCTGTTGTGTCTGACAAAAAATCTACTGCTTTTAATAAGAGAGGGAAGGAGTCTGCAAAGTTTTCGTATGGGGTATTGGGTTTTAATAATATATCTAGTTGTTCCAACCAACTTTTTAGGGACCTAGCTACGGATGTGGCCGCGATATTAGGTTTAAATAAAGCCGCGACCGCATCCCAGGTTCTTTTAAGGTTAGCATCCACTTTTTTGTCCACAGGATCACGCAATGATCCTGTATCTTCAAATGGTAAAGAAGAACCTTTAGCCAGTTTGGAGAGTGAAACATCAATTTTAGGACAATTCAAGAACGGGGATAATTCTTCTTCATCGAAAGGAAGCCTTTTCCTAATTGCTCGGGGTAGGAAAACTTTCCTGTCTGGATTTTTCCACTCACTCAAGATAAGAGACTGTAGATTTTTGTGTACAGGAAATACCCTTTTTTTTTCTTGGTTTCTAATACTGAAAACATTCTATCCTGGGCGGATCTATGTATTTTTTCTTCTTTAATTTCCATGGTATCCCTGACCGCTTTCAATAGATTGTTTATATCGTCAGATGAAAATAGATAATTTTTAAAATCTCCATCAGAGTCAGAATTATTACTACCCTCATCGCTATCTGAAGAAACATCAGAAGAAGATGAAGAGGTTTTTAAGGGGGATTTTTTCCTGGGCCCCTGTTTTGATGTTGATGGTACGCTAGCGGCTGCAGAAAAATCAGAGAAAGCGGATTTTATTTCTTGCTTAATCAGACACTGCAATTCCTGTTTTAAAGACGGGACTTCTTCCCTGACAATGCTATCAATGCATTTTCCACAAAGTTTTTTAGCATGATTATCGGGGAGTTTAGCCGAACATACGCGACATCTAGGAATTTTAGATTTCTGCGCTATTTTAGGCCTCACAGAGCTGTCTTTGTCACTCTTCCATACAAAAAACAGGGGAAAGATGAGAAAGACTTAGTAACAGTGCAAGCAGCATTCCATACTCACAACCTGGATGTCACTCACTGCTACAGGTTGGTCCATAGCTTCCTCCTGATCCATATGTGCGGATATCTGAGGCTGCAGGAAAGCTTGCAATTTCTCTGGTCAGAGGCCGACATCCGACTTGACCAGGGCGCCAGTTTTTAAACCCACGTATGGCCGGAAGTCTCCCCAGGACCTCCGACGTCATCCAGGCCGGCAACTCTCAGGCTACCACAACTAGGCCCCCAGATGACGTCACCCGCCGGAGCCGAGAATCTCGGGCAGCGGACGGCCTAGAAACCGGAAGTACTCCTTTGAGTGTCCGGTTGCCGTGGCCTGCCACTACGCGCTGGCGCGCGCGAGTTTTAAACAAGAAGAGGACTGCGGCAGGCACCCATGGAACGGACTTACTTGCCCAAGGTAAGACCGTGGCTGGCGCAATGCACCCGCCACCACGATAGCTCCCAACCGGAGCACGAACGTAGTTCCTATCCTCCGCCTGGCAGGGACAGGAAGACACTGAAGATAAGTGAGGAGGCGGGCCCTTTTGAACCTTCCTGTCCCTGCCTGGCTGGAGGAGGAGGATAATCTCCAAGTAAGGTGCCGTCATGGAGGGGAGGGGAAAAATACTGTTGTGCTTGAGGCCTTAATTGGTTCTCTAATTATATGCATCAACATACTAGCACAGAGGAGTGAGATCTCATTGAGAAGAAACCTTTTTACATAATATCCATAAAAAAATTGAAAAAAGCAGGTCTGTTTGGGTCCTTGAGCAAGAGTCTCATGGACACTCTTTAATGGTCCAGAACATGTAGTTATTATAGGAACTAAGGGGGTGGCATTGACCCTTTAAATTGTTCTATGCTCCCCCTCCCTCATTGTTATAACACACTGTGGCCCCTGATTTAAAAATGATCCCCACACACTGTGCTTCTTCATTAAAAATAAATAAACACACAACCCCAACACCAATAAGGAACACTTACCTGCTGACACCCTCATGCCATCACCCAGCCACTGCCACTCAAGGAAGAAACTCTTCTGGCTAGGCTCCTACAGACAACACAAGGTCAGAAGGTGCCGTTAGATGGGGTAGAAAGCCAAGCAGTGCTTCTTTGCTCCCTGCAGCACCACTAACATCTTTAACCATATCTGAGTCTTAATGGAGGACCAACCTTGGGGCACATATCCTGTTCCATTAGTTTCACCCTACCTGTGACTATATTTCTAGTTTCCTTTAAAGGGAATCTGTCACCAGCGACCTTCCTATTAAACTGTTTGGACATATTGTATAGGTGCTGCTCACTTAATTAAAACACAGTTTTTCTTTTGTTGATCAGAGGCTCCATTGCCTTTGGTGCAAAGAGGTTGTCACCCTTGCTCTTGCACCCAGGCTCCACTCATTTCTGTGGCCAGCCCCCCCCCCCCCCCTCCTCCTCCTCACTGCTTTGATTGACAGAGCCAGGCAGTGGCAAAGCATTGCACCAAAGGCCCAATTTGCATATTAAGAAAGAGTATCATAACTCAGGAACAGAGCTTCAGGTCAACAAAAGAAAAACAGCATTTTGATCATGAGAACCACAGCTATGTGTCTATGCAAACAGTTGGATAGAGAGGTCGCTGGTGATGGATTCCCTTTAAAATAGACAGAAATATTCTAATATCAGACATCTACACGGGTATGAGCATGGACTAGAATGACCAAGGCAATTTTTTACAGATTTAGAAAATTGCATACAGACAGCACAAATAACACTAATGTTCTACATTTGCTAACTTTGAGACTTCTGTTTTTCTCCCTAGCTGGCAATACATCATGCACTCTTAATAGAAGCAGTGTTTGAGGGCAGATAAGGGAATGCTGTGCTCTGGAGAGACCTACTCTCTGATTTACTAGGTCTGGTAATTAACATAAAATGTTTATAAAGCTTAAGCAGACTAATCAGCTACGAAGCTTGGAAAAGCCAAATAATAATGTTTTCTTTAGCAATTTTTCATTAATTAGTTATTTCTCTGAAACTTTGAATCTTGTTCAAACACACAATAACCTTCCTTGATCTTAGAAGGTCCTGACATGCATCTCCTCAAGCTTAAACTGAATGTTTAGTTTTAGGAAACGACCATATCAGGTTTTGTGGTCCACAAATCGTGGCTCTGCAAAACCCGGATAACCGCCGTGTGCTTTGCGCATTTTCCCCTTCCACGGGTTCCGCACTATGATACAAATGCCTATTCTTGTACGTAAAATGGAGAAAGATAGGGTATTTTTTTTGCAGAGCTGCGGAACGGAAATACAGATGCAGACAGCACATGGCATGCTGTTCGCATCTTTTGTGGCCCCCATGAATTGGTCCACATCCAAACCTCAAAAAAATACAGACTGGATGTGGAGCAAGACTACGGTCGTGTGCATGGGGCCTTAGGCTGCCTTCACACAAAGCAGATTTTTTTGCAGAAAATTTCCGCAACTTCACCTGAAGAGGGCTTGCAGAAATCCATGTGCCTGCCACCAAAATAACTGCAGATGAATGGAACGGATTTTCAGTCTCAGAAATTCTCTGCAACAAAATCTGCAGCGTGTGAAGGCGCCCTTACATTCAAAAGGGAGTATTCATTGTAGTAAAGTGACTTTTTAAGTCTTTCACCCCTTTTCAAAAGTGGTGAGATCATGGTTTAGAGGGCAGAATTTATAGCACAAATCTTTTTTACAATTTCTGGTGCACAGACAGACCACGATGCACTAAGCTTTTGATTTAAGACTGGTGCATGAAACAATCTGTTCAAACATCATCTCTTTTTATCGACTATCTTTAAAAGATGCATCTGTCTAAAATTTTTCAACTTTGACCATCGCCAAATACAAGTTTATGGATCCTTGGGCAATAGTCACAGAAGGCCTAATGCCTGAACATCGTTCGTCCACCTGGTATAACAGACACCAATAATAGCGCTGATATGTTCACATGTGAAACGTGGCTTTTTTTTTTTTTTCATGTCATTTTTATTAGGGGAAGGCAATATCACAATGTTCATCCTAGGAAAAAAATATAAAATTCTACATTTTTCAAACCAGCACCTGGATCTGAATACTTTTGTAATTGCATGTGATTAAAAATTTTGTATAGCCACCGAGTTATTCACTAAAATCTATCTGTATAGCGCCACCTGCTGTTTGACCTTTTTCTAAATTATCTGTGCAACTCACTGAGGTTGACATAAATGCCCAGTTCCATCCTTCAACTGCTACTAGCTGCAGCAGGTTCCTTTAAAAGAGAATTTGGGTACTTTGCTTGTTCAGATTTACAGAACAGTTTTTTCGTTTGTCTTTCCATATTCCAATAGCCAAAATGTTTTTATTCTTACATCAACATAGCTGTATTGGGTCTTTTTTTTTTTCTCAAGACAAATTGTTGTTTACTGAAATATTACAATAACCCCTTAGTCATCACCAATAAGTCTTTAACCATGTTCACTAAGGCGAGGCCGCCACCTTTTTTGCAGAGCTATTCTAGTCTAGGGACTGGACGGATCTACCATGCAGGGAAGTGAAGGGGCTCACATCGCTTATGACAGCCAAGCTCCTCCTCCTCAGCAGAAATGCTGATCCCAGCTGTTTAACCGCCTGGATGCTGCAGTCAATAACGACTGCAGCATTTAAGTAGTGTCAACGGGAGGGGCCTATCTCGGTCACCCATCAGCAGCTCTGTGAATACAATCGCTAGAAGGTTATTTTTACATGGAAGCTGGGGTCTATCGAAGGCCAGAGGCATGGCACAATATATTGCTTTGAATGCCTATAGAAGTAGTACAGTGTACTATGGAAGACACAAGATCACACGTCAAAGACTAATAAGTGGTCAAAGTAAGAATTTAAGTTTTATTAAAACTTTTTTTTTTTTATCCACCTTTTTCCCCACAAAAGAAATGCATTTCAATAGAAAAATAAATTTGAAAAAATAAAACCTCCACATTTTTGGTATTTCTGTATCTGTAACAATGTGAACTATACAATAATACATGTAATTTGCCCTGCATATGAATGGCATTAAAAAAGCAAGAATTTCTGATTTTATTATTTCTTTGACACTCAAAGAACTGAATAAAAGCAATCATAAAGTCTTAATTATCCCCAAAATAGTATCGCTGAAGACAATTTGTCCTGCAAAAATCAAGCCTTCAAGACCTTGCCCCATAGAAAATAAAATAAAAAAATTATGGATCTTGGGATACAATGATGCTTAAAAAATCTTTTTTAAAAATTGTTTTTATTGTGCAGGTAGTAAAACTTTTAAAAAACAAGTCCTCATACAGCTAGAGGTGTAGCCAGCTTCTTTAGCAATGATCTTTTGTTGCTTAGGCCGGGTTCACATTTGTGTTGTGAACACAGTCACTGTAATCCGGTCACTGTATCTGGCATACATGCCGACTTTCAGCTGGACAAAAAATGCTACACGCAATACTTTTGGTCCAGCCGAAAGTCTGCATATATGCCGGAAAAATGCTGGATCCCATTACTGTAAATAGAGATCCGGTGGTGCACGTTGTATCCGGCTATGCCGGATACAGTGAACTCCGGCAGTCTGTTCTTCTACCGGAACAGACTGCTGGAGTTCACAGCAGCCTTCCGTATGATTGTGTAGCCTACTGAACCAGACTGAGGAACTATTTAAAGGCTTAAAGAGGACCTTTCATCAGAATCAAGTATGTAAAATGAAATTACTGAATATACAGACGTGTAGAGTGGCGCCCAGGGATCCCCCTGCACTTACTATTATCCCCGGGCGCCGCTCTGTTCTCCGGTTATAGCCTCCGGTATAGTCCTAGTTAGGCTCCACCCAGTTGAGCCTGCCAGCGTCTCTTTCTCCTATGCTGTAGCGCTGGCCAATCGCAGCGCTCAGCTCATAGCCTGGCTAAGAGCTGAGCGCTGCGATTGGCCAGCGCTACAGCATAAGAGAAAGAGACGCCGGCAGGCTCAACTGGGTGGAGCCTAACTAGGACTATACCGGAGGCTATAACCGGAGAACGGAGCGGCGCCCGGGGATAACAGTAAGTGCAGGGGGATCCCTGGGCGCCGCTCTACACGTCTGTATATTCAGTTTACATACTTGATTCTGATGAAAGGTCCTCTTTAAGGAATCTTTGCAGGTGCTTTGTATTGATTAGAGTGTGACACCATGAGTCTACAATATTGAAACTTTTAAAAATATTATTACTTTCTGAGATACTGACTTTTGGGTTTTTATTAGCTGGAAGCCATAATGATCAACATAAAAAAAATTGACACTTGAAATAGATCACTCTGTGTAATGAATCTATATCATACGAATTTCACTTTTTGAATTGAATTACTGAAATAAATGAACTTTTCAATGATATTCTAATTTATTGAGATGCGTCGGTCCATCAACGGAAAAATAAGTCATGGCTCTTGGAATGCGACAATGAAAAAAAGTTGGTCAATAATGTCCAAAATAGGCGTTAGTTTTTTTTTCTAACTTCCTATGATTTTATCCCTGTACAATTTCTTATTAAAAGTTTTAGATAAATGTATAACAATTTATGGGAATACTTTAAAGTTAATAAAGGCAGAGAATAGCAACAGAATCCATTAGCAGTCATAATGAAAGCTCGTCTGCTATATTATACATCTATTATTTATTTAACGCAGAACAGCATTTCAAACACTTAATCAGGAATATCTTAACATACTGGGATTTTTTCACATCTGTCAATTCTATTAAAGGGAAGGTATCATCAGAAAATAGGTTTGTACTAGAAATTTAAAGGGGTATTCTAGCTATATCAAGCTTACCTTATGCACAAAATAGGGGATAGCCATTAGATTGATGGGAGTTGGACCACTGGGACCCCCCAGCAATCACAAGAAAAGTGGCCCCAAAGCCCCTTGAAATTAATGGAGTGGCAGTAGAATGCACTTCATTTTATGCGACTATCCATAAAAAGTTTCCAATTGCATATTGCAGTCTTACACTGGCCACTAGAGAACATACAATAGGCTGACACAGTTTTCAGATTATTTTGGTAGTCCAACAAATAAAGTTATAACTGTTCAACCACCACATGCGCTAAATCACAAAAGGTGTCTGGTCATTAAAGGGGTTGTCATGGCATTTATATTGCTGACCTGTCATCAGGATAGGTCATCAGTATCTGATGGGCAGGGTCCGACACCTGGTCCACCGCTGATCAGGTGTTTGAAGAGGAGGCGGCGCTCCATGCGAGTGCTGCTTCCTGTTCATTACACTACCCGTCGTCTCGGAAGATACGCTGATGCAGTGTAATGACAAGTACTCGCTCCATACGCTCTAATGAAGCGAATACTCGTAATAACACTATGCCACAGCTCCACAGGAGATAATGCTTAGTGTAGTGAAAAGGAAGCAGCGCTTGCATGGAGCACCGTCTTCTCTTCAAACAGCTAATCTGCGGGTGACCAGGTGTCTGCTCAGATATTGACGACCTATCCCGATGATAGGTCTTCAATATAAATGGCAGGATAACCCATTTAAGTCCTTTTTTAGGCCTGGTCGTTAAAGGGTTAACCAATGACCGCTTTGCCCACTAGTAAGGGAAAGTTCTTACTGGGCGGGTATTGCATAGCGCCTGTCGCACAGATATAACCTATAACAGAGCTACAGGAGGCAGAAAACTGCTTATTTATGAATAGGAGGCAGGATGCTAGGAAATATCGCCACTTAATGCCCTATTACACTGCACGATATTCAGGCCAATTATTGGGAAGAAGGGTTCATAGGAATGCTTGTTCCCAATAACTGACCCAAATAATTCTGCCGCCGATCAGTCGATAATCGAGCAAACTGTCGTTTGTCAGCTGATTTGACATCTTTTATGAGGATGACACATGCATGATTATTGGGCGGGACATACGTCCTGTGTGATGAGGGATGTTTCAGCAGAACCCCCCAGACCAAAAATGGTTGTGTACTTCTGTTCTCGAATGACAATAAAGGAAGAGTGTGCTCAATGTTAGTTAAAAAAAAAACTACAAAATAAACAGGTATTTCTGTTGAGTTAGGGTAGGTTCACATCATGTTTTTCCCATCAATTTAACGTATAAAAAAATGTATACATTAAACGGATGCCTCAGACAGATGCCATACAGTGGCATCCGTTCACCATAGAGTTCCATTGTAAAAAAAAAAAAGAAGTATACTTTTTTTTAACCGGACTGTACAGGATCAAAGAACGTAGTGTGCTGCGTTTTTGTAGCCTTTTTTTCAAACTTATACGTCAAACGGAGGCATAAAATGTGTGAACCCACCCTTACATCTAGTGAATAAAACTAAAACAAATTAGAAAAAGATTCCCTTGCAACCCTACATTCATTATGTAAACATGAATATATGTATCGTTTTTCAAAAACCCTGGAGATTTTTTTCAGTAAACAGTTTCAGTGCATTCAGTGCAGTTTTCTAAATATTCTTGTAGAACCCCATTGGGTGTATCTCCTTAAAATGCTCTCCTTTGGCAAGTAAGATATTGAAATACAGCTCCTCAGAAGTAAGCCATTAATTTCACTTTTTTCTGATTTAAGAGCTGCAAAATGTGATAAGACACTTGGCTGATTAACAGCAATTAAGCACAACTGCTGATCAAGAAGACGGAGGTTGGTGAATTTCAATTACATACATGGTTGAAACATCTTCATAAATAAGTCTTCTTTGCATCTAGTTTTAAGTAAGAAATATGATCCTTGAAGTCTATACGTTCCGCTAAGCCCTGACCCAATAACAAGTTTACACTAAAATATGCTCATATATATATGTTTGGTAGCAATTAAATTGAAGTGATTTATTTAGAATTGGTTCTATGTGCTGAAGTCAGCTATTCAGGTTAAAAAGTAACACACTAAACCTTAGTGGTCTCCGGCATAATTCAGCTTTAAAGGTTATTTTAAAGATTATGATATTGACAAATCGATCAATAATAAATCAGTGGGGGTCCAACACCCAAAACCCCACCAATCAGCTGTTTGGGGAGCCTGCAGGACACAGACTCCTCGCAGCTTACCAAGCACAAAGCCACCCATTGGAAAGTAGCTGTTATTAGTATTGCCCCATTTACTTGAATGGGACCGAGCTGCACCCATGCCACGTGGTCGATGAATGTGACCTCACAACTCTAAAGACGAGGTTGTGGTGCTCATGGAACACAGCTGATCAGTGAAGGTTCCAGGCATTGGTCCCCGACAATTTGATTCTGATGGCCTGTGCCGTTTCAGAATGGGTTTATCAGGTTATCGGTCCTGTCAAACTAATCTAATCAGTTTTTATGAGGCGGTAAGTTGTAGACTTGTCGGCGGCGAATCAATGGATGTCGTTTATCTGGACTTCTCCAAAACATTTGATATTGTACCGCATAAAAGGTTAGTATATAAAATGAGAATGCTCGGACTGGGAGAAAACGTCTGTATTTGGGTAAGTAACTGGCTCAGTGATAGAAAACAGAGGGTGGTTATTAATAGTACACACTCAGATTGGGTCACTGTCACTAGTGGGGTACCTCAGGGGTCAGTATTGGTCCCTATTCTCTTTAATATATTTATTAATGATCAATTTTTGCAGATGACACTAAACTGTGTAAAGTAATTAAACACAGAAGAGGACAGTATACTGCTACAGATGGATCTGGATAGATTGGAGGCTTGGGCAGAGAAGTGACGGATGAGGTTTAACACTGACAAATGTAAGGTTATGCACATGGGAAGGAATAATGCAAGTCACCCGTACATACTAAATGGTAAAACACTCGGTAACACTGACATGGAAAAGGACTTTTAGTGAACAGCAAACTAAGCTGTAAAAATCAATGCCAGGCAACTGCTGCCAAAGTCAGAAATAGCAGAGCTGGAGAAGGTTTAGAGGAGGGCAACTAAAGTTATAACTGGAATGGGTGGACTACAGTACCCTGAACTATTATCAAAACTAGGGTTATTCCGCTTACAAAAAAGATGACTGAGGGGACATCTAATAACTATGTATAAATACACTGCTCAAAAAAATAAAGGGAACACTTAAACAACACAATGTAACTCCAAGTCAATCACACTTCTGTGAAATCAAACTGTCCACTTAGGAAGCAACACTGAGTGACAATCAATTTCACATGCTGTTGTGCAAATGGGATAGACAACAGGTGGAAATTATAGGCAATTAGCAAGACACCCCCAATAAAGGAGTGGTTCTGCAGGTGGTGATCACAGACCACTTCTCAGTTCCTATGCTTCCTGGCTGATGTTTTGGTCACTTTTGAATGCTGGCGGTGCTTTCACTCTAGTGGTAGCCTGAGATGGAGTCTACAACCCACACAAGTGGCTCAGGTAGTGCAGCTTATCCAGGATGGCACATCAATGCGAGCTGTGGCAAGAAGGTTTGTTGTGTCTGTCAGCGTAGTGTCCAGAGCATGGAGGCGCTACCAGGAGACAGGCCAGTACATCAGGAGATGTGGAGGAGGCCGTAGGAGGGCAACAACCCAGCAGCAGGAATGCTACCTCCGCCTTTGTGCAAGGAGGAACACTGCCAGAGCCCTGCAAAATGACCTCTAGCAGGCCACAAATGTGCATGTGTCTGCTCAAACGGTCAGAAACAGACTCCATGAGGGTGATATGAGGGCCCGACGTCCACATGTGGGGGTTGTGCTTACAGCCCAACACCGTGCAGGACGTTTGACATTTGCCAGAGAACACCAAGATTGGCAAATTCGCCACTGGCGCCCTGTGCTCTTCACAGATGAAAGCAGGTTCACACTGAGCACATGTGACAGACGTGACAGAGTCTGGAGATGCCTGCAACATCCTCCAGCATGACTGGTTTGGCATTGGGTCAGTAATGGTGTGGGGTGGCATTTCTTTGGAGGGCCGGACAGCCCTCCATGTGCTCGCCAGAGGTAGCCTGACTGCCATTAGGTACCGAGATGAGATCCTCAGACCCCTTGTGAGACCATATGCTGGTGCGGTTGGCCCTGGGTTCCTCCTAATGCAAGACAATGCTAGACCTCATGTGGCTGGAGTGTGTCAGCAGTTCCTGCAAGACGAAGGCATTGATGCTATGGACTGGCCCGCCCGTTCCCCAGACCTGAATCCAATTGAGCACATCTGGGACATCATGTCTCGCTCTATCCACCAACGTCACGTTGCACCACAGACTGTCCAGGAGTTGGCACATGCTTTAGTCCAGGTCTGGGAGGAGATCCCTCAGGAGACCGTCCGCCACCTCATCAGGAGCATGCACAGGCGTTGTAGGGAGGTCATACAGGCACGTGGAGGCCACACACACTACTGAGCCTCATTTTGACTTGTTTTAAGGACATTACATCAAAGTTGGATCAGCCTGTAGTGTGTTTTTCCACTTTAATTTTGAGTGTGACTCCAAATCCAGACCTCCATGGGTTGAAAATTTTGATTTCCATTTTTTTATTTTTGTGTGATTTTGTTGTCAGCACATTCAACTATGTAAAGAACAAAGTATTTCAGAAGAATATTTAATTAATTCAGATCTAGGATGTGTTATTTTTGTGTTCCCTTTATTTTTTGAGCAGTGTATATCAGGGGTCAGTACAGAGATCTCCCGATGATGTATTTATACTCAGGACTGTGATGAGAGGACATCCTCTGCATCTAGAGGAAAGAAGGATTCTACAGAAACATAAAAGAGGATTCTTCCTTACGGTAAGAGCTATGGAACTCTCTGCCTGAGGAGGTGGTGATGGTTAATTCACTAAGAGTTCAAGAGGGGCCTGGATGTATTTCTAGACTGTAATAATACAGTCCTGATCAAAAGTTTAAGACCACTTGAAAAATGGTTCCAAGTAGAGCTTCAAAATGCAACAAGAAGAAATGGGAGTGAGACAAAACATTTTTTGAGCATTCAATTTAATGAAAACAACAAATAAACTGAAACAGGCTGTTTTTCAGCTGATCAAAATTTTAGGACCACATGCCTTTAAAATGCCAAATCTGTGCAAAGAGATGGATTCATTGTCATTTTCTGTCAGGTAGTCACACGTTGTGATGGCAAATGCAAAAAAACTCTCCCTTTTTGAACGTGGTCGGGTTGTTGAACTGCAGAAGCAGGGTCCCTCACAGTGCGCCATCGGTGCTGAGGTGGGACGCAGTAAGACAGTCATTTGGAATTTCTTAAATGATCCTGAGGGTTATGGAACAAAAAAGTCAAGTGGAAGACCCAAAAAAAATTCATCAGCACTGAGCCGGAGGATCCAATTGGCTGTCCATCAAGACACTGGACGATCCTCGACCCAAATTAAGGCCCTTACTGGTGCTGACTGCAGCCCCATAACCATCAGACGGCATCTGAGACTGAAGGGCTAAAAATTTAACCTTGATGGTCCTGATGGTTTCCAACGTTACTGGCATGACAAGCAGATCCCACCTGAGATGTTTTCTACTTGCCACAGTGGAGGGGGCGCCATAATGGTCTGGGGTGCTTTCTCCTTCAGTGGAACAATGGAGCTTCAGGAAGTGCAGGGGCGTCAAACGGCCACTGGCTATGTCCAGATGTTGCAGAGAACATTCCTCATGACTGAGGGCCCTCATCTGTGTGGTAACGACTGGGTTTTTAAACAGGACAACACTACAGTATACAATGCCCGCAGGAGAAGGGACTTCTTCCAGGAGAATAACATCACTCTTTTGGCCCATCCTGCGTGTTCCCCTGATCTAAATCCAATTGAGAACCTTTGGGGATGGATGGCAAGGGAAGTTTACAAAAATGGACAACAGTTCCAGACAGTAGATGGCCTTCGTGCGACCGTCTTCACCACTTGGAGAAATGTTCCCACTCACCTCATGGAAATGCTTGCATCAAGCATGCCGAAACAAATTTTGGAAGTGATAAACAATAACGGCGGAGCTACTCATTACTGAGTTCATGTTTGGAAGTTGGATTTCTGTTTTGGGGGGTTTAGTTTTTTTTTTGGAGGTGTGGTCCTAAACTTTTGATCAGCTGAAAAACAGCCTGTTTCAGTTTATTCGTTGTTTTCATTAAATTGAATGCTCAAAAAATGTTTGGTCTCACTCCCATTTCTTCTTGTTGCATGTTGAAGCTCTACTTAGAACCTTGTTAAGATCCAGCCATGCTAAATATGATTTTTTGCCATTTTTCAAGTGGTCTTAAACTTTTGATCAGGACTGTATTCCAGGCTACAGCTACTAGAGATGGGTCATTGATCCAGGGAGTTATTCTGATTGCCTGATTGGAGTCGGGAAGGAATTTACTCCCTAAAATGAGAAAAAATTGCTTCTAGCTCATGAGGTTATTTTTTACTTTCCTCTGGATCAACTTTGCAAGGATAACAGGCTGAACTACATGGAAGCAAGTCTTTTTTTCAGCCTTATAAACCAGTGTTCCGTAACTCCAGTCCTCAGGGCCCACCTGCCGATCATGTTTTCCGGATTTCCTTAGTATTGAGCAGATGATATCATTATTTTCAATGCATCCATATTTACCACAGGTATTCATTCTGTGGGATACTGGGCCCTGAGGACTGTAGTTGAAGAACACCATATAAACTATTTTACTATGTTGAAATCAAAATCTCAGAAAACTCCTTTAACCAACACGAGAACCTGTCTCTACCAGGACATCAGTGTGATCCTCCAACGCTATGTTCACACAACAGTTTGTGGGTTCAGTCTGTAGTTCCATCACTTCTCATGGGGAAAATACCACACTATGCAGCCCTATTCATGCAATCAGAATGAAGGAACCCTTGAAGGTAACGCAATAAACCAAATTTTAGGTTGTTGAGGTTGGCTGTCACATAGATGCGTGTTAGCACCACGGCTTTAATTACGATCTAAAGCCATGATACAAATGAGAACATAACAGAGTTACGCAATACATAATTTACATATTTTCCACACCAATGTGGCACTTCATTGCTCTTTAGGGTGCTTCTGAAACCATACAATAAATGAACCTTTTTAAAAAATAATCTACAATAGATTATTTTGTACTAAACCGTACATTCTTGGTTTTGTTTGATATATAGTAGATTGTATTATATTATATGTATTATTACATGGTATCTATTGCTATTACAGTAGCAAGATAAAGTAAGTGAACCCTTTGGACTGACTTAGATTTATACATTGATTACTAATGAAATGTGGTCAGTTATTTAAATCAGTTTTCTCCTGTATTTTATGAGACTATAAGACAAACTTTTTTCCTCCAAAAACAGGGGGAAATGGCAGTGCGTCTTATAGTGTGAATACTAATTACCGCTTACGCTAAATGCAGGAGGCGCGAGGAGCAGTGAGGGAAGAGCTCCGCTGGCTGTACTCGCTACTCCCTGGTCTTCATCTGAGCACAGGCGCGCACTATGACCTGAAGCTGTGCGGCATCAGGTCACAGTCCAGGGCGGACCAGCCGAATACCATCAAGTGGCGAATGTCAGTGCAGTCCAGAGCAGGAGAGTTAAGTTCTTATATTTTTTTTTGCCTAATAGAGCTTGGGGGTCTGATCTGAGGAAAAATCTGAAGATGTTGAATCTCTTCCTTCTGAAAATTGGGAAACGTACCCAACAACTGGACCCCTGGATCCGGAAGCGAGGTCAAATTCTACTGATCTATGCCATCACGTAGGGTATGGCCACAGGACATGGTCAGGTTTCTGCATGCAGTTTTAGAACCGAAAACCAGGAGAAAATTCAAAAAAATGAGGAGACATCAGATCTGTCCTTTATATTTTCTCTCCTTTTACAATGCACTGATGATTTTGGCTTTCAAAACTGCATGCAGAAACCTGACCGCATGGTCGTGCCCTTATAATTGTGGGAACAGCATTTTAAGACATTCATTGCACACTAATTACACTTTAATTTACTGTTAGGCATCACGCACATGACCATATTCTTCATCCGTGTGCAATCTGCTTTCATTTCTATGGAGCCATACACACATCAGTGTTTTTGCTGATAGTTTTTTCTGTTCCACAAACTATAGAACATATCCTTTACTTGTATAAAGAAATATTCCAGCACAGGATCACTTCTCAATTGGTTCGTCTTTATTATTCGTGTTGCGCATTACATGTTCAGGACATCACCTCCCACCACCACCGGTTGACTATTCTGGTCTGTATTGCATATGTGAATAGCTCTTTCTATTAACGGGAGTGAGAAAAATATAGAATGCACATAGAAGGTATCTGTGTTCTGCGGATGTTAATGAGAGCTGAAATATGTACATGGTTGTGTGCATTAGGCCTTATCTGCGATCCATTTTCAGAAGATAGAAAAGCATAAAAAGGAATAAACAAAACAAGACACGGGTTGTAACAAAAGGCATTTTACTCTGCAATAACATATTGAAAAGCATAAACAAAATCCAGTGAAAAAGTTGTACTCGCTAAAAGGTAAGAGATCTTTTTCCATAAATAGAACTTTGGCATTCAAAATTCTAGCTGTAAATCTAAAATTACAAAAAAATAATAATAATAATGCTGCCTTTGAAAAGTGAAAGGCATAAACCGGCAACCATCCAGTGGTGTCCATCTACTTATAACAACGTGACAACTGTATTTACATGAGGTATTTTCAAGGATGCGCACAAGGATGCCGCAGACAGTTTCCAATTCTCACACCCAAAGCTGTGCTTTAAAATAGCGACTGCCCTCATACAGCCATGTACTGGTAAAAGACAAATAAATAGTAACACACCCAATGCACACGATGTATAGCAGGTTATATGCTGAAAAATTAAAATACAACTATGTACAGTGTCCTGTGGCTTCTTCAACATAAAATCTGACCATTTAAATTACACGTTAATGAGATGCAAAAAATGTTTCGCGCTACAGCAAGATCTTTTTTTTTTTTTACTTGAAGCATTACAGTCATGAACGTAAGAACAGGTTCATCCGATCAGGCTGCTGATTTTACTTTCATATAAAACATATAAAAATGAAAGCTGAAATGACATCAGTTGGGCAACTTATCTTGCCCCCAAAAGCCTCATGTTTTAAAATGGTCTTGGTGGGAAAATCAATGGTTGCAATGGGCACAAGACCACTTTGTCTTCACAACTCTGAGGCCCAGTGTGCCAACGTTCATTACCTGGTGCTAAATACTGTTCAAATAAACTAGGATTTAAAGGGAACCTGTCACATTGCACAGGTTGTCTCAGCTGAATGCAGCTTGATACAGAGCAGGATTTGCTGAGCAGATTGACATGTCGTTTTGTGGGAAAAGTATATAGAATTTGTCATTTATACACTTAAATTCCTGCTCATTCTGGGCTTTGAAGTCAAGGAGGAGGTCCTATCAGTGACTGACAGCCTACTCTCTCTGACTGTGTATACAGAGACAGCTGTCAATCACTGATGGGACCGCCTCCCTGACTTCAAAGCCCAGAATGGAGTAGCACTTTAAATGTAAAGACTTACTGAACCTTTTCCCATGAAAATCTACACCAATCTGCTCAGCTCCTCCTGCTCTGTAACATGCTGCCTGTAGCTTACATTGCATTTCCATGTGACAGGTGCTCTTTAATGCTTCCTTATTTCCTCTATGCCCTAAATGTTACTTAAGAAAACGTTAAATGGAGGACAACATTGGGCTAGAAGACACGGCCTACATGAAAGGAACCAGTTATGGCTGTGAAAAATACAAGATGGGGAAAGGCACAAATAGGATAATATTGCTAATGAGTCATTCATCAGATTACCATTTCTAAAGTCATAAATGTAATAAATATTCAGCACTGGCAAATAATGACTGAAATGGCGGCTAAACGGGTTGTTCAACATTGTTGTCGACAACCCTGGGGGTTTTCCAGCCCCCCTGAACATAAAAAAAACAGCTTACCTGGCCATGTTCCTGGCTGCTTCAGGTCCCTGCAGGACCAGAAAGCAGCATGGTTCAGTGACTGCTGCGGCCAATCAAAGGCCTCAGTGGTCACAGTGGCTTGAATGGTACATCACTGCTGTGACCACTGAAGCCTGTGATTGGCCACAGTGGTCATGTGACCAAGACACTTCCTGGTCTTGCGGGGACCGGAATAGAGCAGTGGTGGGAACACAGACAGGTGAGTGGGATTGTTTTATTTTTATTTAGGGGCAGTTTTCCGCACACTACAAAACAATCTGTATGACGTCAGAACGGAAAAAAAAACAAGGATGGGAAAAACAGATATAACAGATCTTAAAGGGGGTTGTCTCGCGTCAGCAAATGGCATTGATCATGTAGACAAAGTTAATACAAGGCACTTAAACCAATGTACTGTGATTTTCCATATTGCTTCCCTTGCTGGCTAGATTCATTTTTCCCATCACATAATACATTGCTTGTTTCCATGGTTACGACCACCCTGCAATCCAGCAGTGGTGGCCGTGCTTGCACACTGTAGGAAAAATCACTGTCCTATTCACGCTTCCACGGTACCAGCTACTAGAGAGGACGGCGCTTTTTTCCTATAGTGTGCAAACACAATCACTGCTGATGGACTGCAGGGTGGTCATAACCATGGAAACTAGAAGTGTATAATGCGATGGAAAAATGAATCCAGCCAGGAAAGGAGACAATATATACAAACACAATACATAAGTAAGCGTCTTGTATTAACTTTCTCTACATGATAAATGCCATTTGCTGAAGTGAGACAACCTCTTTAACTACTGCACGTAAAAGCGGTGCAGATGCCCATGGCAACCAATCAGATATTCCATACTTTAGAGGCCATTTGTATATTAATATATATTATAAAACTGGTTGCTATAAGCAACTGCTCGGCTAGGCAGACAAAGCATCAGAGAGGTCTACAGCAACCAGATCAGTCGTTGTACTGGAAAACAGACTAGAATAGGTAATACTGACACTTTTTCCTCAAGAGGCCTGTTTTTTTTGATCATTCTTACAGCTTCTCCCGGGATGGATAAGGGTTGACCAAACAAGCTACTTAAAGTGCATGGCCGGGCTAAGAGTCTTTAAGAAAAAAAAGTACCAACTTCAGTGAACTATATGAAATGTATTTCTTTACCTTCTTCAGTGCCCAGAGCTACGGATAAGACAGGAAAGCACGTTTAAAGGGGTTATAATGATTGTTAAGCAACTGCCCCAGCCTGCCTGCCGAAACAGAAAATTCATACTTACCTGCTCCACATCGCTCCGGTCCTCTGCGCGGTCTCGGTCTTCTTCTCCCCAGAGTGTTTACATCCATCTGGCTATGGGCATGGTCACATGCACCGCTCCAGCCAATGATTGGCTTCAGCGGTGACTTGCTGCTTGTGGCCACACCACTGCTGAAGCCAATCATTGGCTGGAGCGGTGCATGTGACCATGCTCATGCAGGGACATATATAAGCAGTGCAGGGACCAGAAGATGGGAGACAGTGGAGGCAGCACGGAGGACTGGAGCAGGTAGGTATGAATCTTTTGTTTCAGCAGGCAAGCTGGGGGCAGTTGCTAAAAAAAAAACTAAACATTATTCTGGTTCTTTAGGGTTCTCAGTCTATATCTTGGTATACTTGGGAGGCACAACAAGGTTTAAAGGATAACTGTCACACTTAGGCCCTAATTTCAATTTTCATATATGTAGTTACTAATAACATGATATTCCAGAATCAGTTACTATTTGACTGACTTACCCCATATTTAATAAGATTCAGCCCTTAGCAACCAGTCTGCATAAAACTTCAATTTCACTATTCAGTTAAGATGGCGACCACTGCCCTCACCCTGAGGCTAATCCCGCCTGCCCTCCCTAGCCAGTAACAATAGCCCCCTAAAAGTGTCAGTAACCAAAGCCCTCCCCCTAAAGGGTTAATCTCCTGCAGCACAAAGGGGTCCTCTTACCACATGTTGCTTTCATTTATACACTGAGCAGATGGCAGATCTCCCTTCCCTGGTCTGGTCTGCGCTGCACCAACTCTGCCTTCTCCAGCTCTGCTGAGTGAGGGAGCGTCTGCCAAGCGCAGGGACAAGGAGAAGTGCACACAGCCCAGGCACTGTTATCAGCTGCTGGGGAGGACCTGGCTTTAATCATTTACTTACAGTCCCTGGCTGTCAGTAATGTGACCCTGCACGCAGCCTGCTTCTGCGTCCTCCGTCCTTCAACAGATAGACGGACCATGCCTAGCAACCCTATTTTAAGCACAGGTAAAAGTAGGCAGTACAGGGAACAAAAATGTGGAATTAAGGGGTAATTGAATACACAGTGAAAAGTTGAAATAGGGCCACCAAGGTGATATTAATCACCACTGTCCAATACTCCCCAAAAAAAAAAAAAAAGACAGTTATACTTTAATGAAAACACCCATCGTGCAGAGTACATCTGTCCAGAAGATCAGCCATTATATGGCCAATGTGCAGTAATATGGGTCCGGACTTAACACAGTGCATTGGGAAAAATATAAAGAAAGAAATAATAATTAGAACAAATAATAATAAAAAATACATTTAGTGGAAATCAAAATTACACGTAGGATATTTTTCAATAATTTATCCCCCCGTTCATTTTACTAGTGTGGGTACACTAGTGTATACATAAGCCATACATGGCGCAGTCAGAAAGCTTAACATGCCAGTGCCATATCTAATGGTGGAACTAGGTACTGTGTATTTAAATAGTCCACATATGATTGTCTTAGCAAGCGGCTGCGCAGTTATTGTTCGACAGCGAGATCCTATTAGATTATAATACATCTACTTCTTAACTAACCTCAAATTGGATGTATATAATAAGTGGTATGAAAAATTCCATTGTTTACCGAGTATATGAATGGCAGGCTAACCAAAACAATATCTAAATTGCAATGCATCGACATAGCAAGTATACCAGATGGAAAACACACAAAGTCATGCACAGTGGTTGAAAAGAGGAAGTTGGTTGCAGGTATTTTTCTTATAAGACAAAAGCACTCCCTTATGACTGTAATCAGCTCAAGTACCACAAAAGATTTTCTGTGCGGAGGCTGCCTACTTAATGTGCAGAATTTCCTTTCAGAAAAACAAATTGCAGTCACTTCTCCCAGTTTTATCTTGATAACATATTGCACAGAAAAACTATTCAGACAGAAGAAATTAAGAAGTAATTTCAGTGAAATATGAAAGACTACCTGGGTAGTCTTACACGGTCATGCTGGATTGTCACCCTACCAACCGCACAGGAAAGACTCACTTGTCTGAATACTCTAAACGCCTGTGAAATTAAGTATTACCTATGCTGTGCAAGCCCCTGCAGTCAGTTCATATCCATTCCTCTCATGCTATGTATGATCAAGCTGACACTGCTTTGGAATATCTACTTTACTTAAAGGGGTTGTCCGGGATTGGGGACATTGTTGTATGTGTACAACAGTCCCCTAAATATTACATTCATGCCTGTCCTACCTTTAACAGACATTTCTGATACCCCTTTTGCAATTCACAAAATCTCAGCCGGAAGTGCCGTTCTTCTAAGAGTCAGTAACGTACCGGGTCCCTTTCTGCAGAGCGAAGCCTCTTCTTCCACTTCGCAAGGAGCCCGGTGACGTCACCGTCAGCCAAAGTAATTATTCACAGCGCATGGATGGGCGGTAGCTAGGCGGCATCAAACCGCTCTGGTCCAGTGACATTACCGGGAAGGGCGTTTTTTTTTTTTTTAACAGTGAAGGAGGCAGAGTTTAGGGGCGTAACTAAAGGGGCGGAATATGTGCGGCAGGAAGCGGCATATGAATCAGGGGAGCGGATGCACGGAGGAGCAGACAGACACCAGAAACCGCAGGATGCTGCTCTGCGCTGGGACCCAGAAGGCAATGCGGCAGGAAGTTACCGCACACATAAAAATAGATGTCAACAATCAGTGGGGGACTGTCGTGGGCACTGCTGATGTCGAAAAATACATAAAAACATCTGGGGGGATCTTGAAACAGCTATTAATAGTGAGTAAACTGTATTGTAAAAAAAATGTTGATCCCGGACAACCCCTTTAAAGGCTATAGACACATTTGATGCAATTTCTTTTATTGCACTGGCTGTAATACGGGATAAAAAATATATTTGCATTTGGTTTTTATTACAAATTATGCTCCACTGGTCTTATGCAGCCTGTATATATTCTCATACACTGCAAGCTGCTCTGTCCCGTTCAGTGTGAAATTCACTATACAAGTTGTTTTACGGCTCTGTCCGTAGCAATTACTTCTGCTCTCCTGACATATTTACAACCAAATAGAAATAAACTTAAAAGGCTATGTACACCTTTGGGGGCAATTTTTTTATGATTGCATTTTACTCATTTTGGGCCACAAATTATTATTCTTTCAATGGGTCTTTATTAAAAATATTGAGCTGTTCTGTCACAAAGGGTTAACTGTTTTTCTAGCTGTGTGAATCCTACTTTCACTTTGTGAGGGTCATGTAATAACCCTCATCTCTAATTTACTATGAGGTCATAAACACTTGTTTAAGCCACAGTAAGGTAAGAATTGAGTGTTTTTAATTTCAAAGAGCAGAAAGATAAGGAGCCCGTCAGCTACCTGTCTGACGGAGCAGAGAGAAAATTCAGATTCGGCTAGTAGAGCATCTCAGCTCTGTACAGAGAAAAGGACTCAATATTTTTAATAAAGACCAATTGAAAAAATGAGTACAATGCAATAATAAAAAAGTGTACTTAGCCTTTAAAGAGGACCTTTCACTAGATTAAAAAATCTAAACTAAGTATACAGACATGTAGAGCGGCGCCCAGGGATCCCCCTGCACTTACTGTTATCCCCGGGCGCCGCTCCATTCTCCGGTATCTTCACATGTTAGGCTCCACCCAGGGGAACCTGCCGGCGTCTCTTTCTCCCATGCTGTAGCGCTGGCCAATCGCAGCGCTCAGCTCATAGCCCGAGAGGTTTTTTTTTCTCTCAGGCTATGAGCTGAGCGCTGCGATTGGCCAGCGCTACAGCATGGGAGAAAGAGACGCCGGCAGGTTCCCCTGGGTGGAGCCTAACATGTGAAGATACCGGAGGCTATACCGGGCGAACGGAGCGGCGCCCAGGTATAACAGTAAGTGCAGGGGGATCCCTGGGTGCCGCTCTACATGTCTGTATACTTAGTTTAGATTTTTTAATCTAGTGAAAGGTCCTCTTTAAATCAAAAGGGATTTTATGAGCATTCAGAAGAGGAGAGAGAGGAGCTACAGACTGAGCTGTCAGAGAACACATATGATGGATTTTGCATGGATTGGGACTAAGCAACCTGTAATGTTTGAGGAAACATGCAGACCGCGGGATAAAAACAGAGCAAATTCTTTAATAAAAACCAATTGCGAATAAGGTTCTATTCCCACTTCAGTCAATGCAATAAATAAATGATACCAAAGGTGTCCATAGGCATTAACCAATATGTAGGAAGGTAGATAAAAAGGAGAACTAACAAATCATATAACAGGCTTCAGTAAGTGGATCCTGTATGTCTGTTTTCCCTTGACAATACTTCCACACAACAACCAGCTATAGCTTTAATATCCAATAATGAGTTATATGTGAATGTATCCAGGAGCAACACTGACCTGCTGTATTCCAACCCCAAAGTGTACACCATGTTATTGCACTACAGCGGGCACTGAAATGTTCTGTTCTATGGTGATACCCCACAAACTGTGCAGTTTCCCTACCCTTCCATTGAGAAAGAAAAAAAAGTTATCACCCTGGCCGTTGTATGAGATTGTGATTACTGCACAGCCAAGCAAGATAAAAATCCTATTGACCCTGCTGTAAATGACTTGGAAGTGAAAAGAATTTGTTTTTAGGATTTTAAACCATGAGAATGTAACATCAATGGAGTGTGCTTAATGGGACGGTAAAGCTTCCATTAGAAATAATGGCTTTCTTCACGTTTTGGTGGCTTTATAAATGGACTAGTCTTGCCTCGCCAATTCCTCAGAAAATGTAACATTACCGTCGATATACAGGGAACTTTCGCAATGGAAAGAATATGACTGCACGGTAGTCCTAGCGATACCACAATGTTAATTGATGGGAAACTTAAAAGATCGAGACTCTTAACTAGACTAGCCTTGCCTAGGTCAATTTTCTACCACCAACCGGTTGGCAGTAGATCCCAAAGATCAATACAGAATACCAAAATTGCAGCCTTCACTTTCCAACCTTAGACATTCGTACATCCAGAGAGGTTTGTTATACATTCACTGGTTTGTCATTCAGTAGTTCATTTTTCCAGATGAGTAGGATATTCCATAAAATGACTAGCTTCATTTGTGTAGAGCAGTGGTGAAATGTAGACCAAGCACCTCAGGTGTTATGCATAGTAATGTTCCAGAATATGGCTCCCAGACAGAAATGGAGGTGAAGCATTCAATGTTAAAGTAGAAAGTCCCAGTCAATCATTGGGTAATACAATTATCACCCATATCCTGAGCATAGCAGTCTGACAGTGTCGTCCGCAGTTCATCAATGTCTTTTCGGAGCTGCCACGCATCAGCCAGTTTCTTGGTCAGACTCTCCGTGCTATGGCTGCTGGCTTCACTCTCCTCAGAGCAGGAGCTGGCAGCTGTCGAAAACAAGACAAGAGAGTGGTGTCACAAATCCCATGAAGAGCAAAACTACTACTGAAAATGAATGCAACAATGTCTACGTAGATTCTACAAATTTGCTGTAGCTTAATTATGAAGAAGCTTTGCAAACTATCACTGTTTGCGGGCAAGTTCCGTATTGCGAGGGGCAGTTTACTGAATATGGATTCATAAAAGACTGACGATGTGTTCTCTGAAGATTTTACAAAGCAGTGAAAAGGCAGGGGACTAGGGGCTATTCCAAGATCTCAGCACAAGATCGTATTTAGCTACTGCAGACAGACACAGTAAAGGCTACTTTCACAGTTGCGGTAGAGTGATCCGGCAAGCAATTCCGTCGCCGGAAAAATGTATGCCAACTGATGGCATTTGTAAGACTGATCAGGATCCTTATCAGTCTTAAAAATGCATTGAAATGCCGGATCCGTCTTTCCGGTGTCTGCGGCATTCCGGTATTTTGAATGCTGGATCCTGCACTAATACATTCCTATGGAAAAAAATGCCGGATCCGGCATTCAGACAAGTGTTCCGTATTTCTGGGCTGGAGATAAAACCGTAGCATGCTGCGTTTTTTTTTCTCTGTCCTGATCAGTTAAAAAGACTGAACTGAAGACATCCTGAACGGATTGCTCTCCATTCAGAATGCATTAGGGTAAAACTGATCAGTTGTTTTCCGGTATATAGCCCCTAGGACGGAACTCAATGCCGGAAAAGAATAACGCAAGTGTGAAAGTACCCAAAGTCAAGCAAAAGAAAAAAATAAAAAAGTTTCAAATTAACTAGTGCAATGTGGAGCATTCCAGGACAAGGATCAGGAGTTGAACGACCAATGATTCCAGTTTACAAAAGGGCCCTGAACACCGTATGTACCTAGGGTGTTCAGAGATTGCTCCAGCTCTCAACATGGGCACATGCCAACACCTGGGTCAGTAGACAATATTTCGAACATCAATGTTCTCCCTTGTAACAAGCTTTGCCAATTGGACAGTCAGTATCAGTTTTCAGGCTCTAGATGTGAAAAGGAATGTTTCCGTTCCTTGACATTAAGCAGATATCTTAATGTATATACATTAGGTATAAAACAGGAAAATGACTTTAAAAAGGTAACAAAAACCATTGATGTAAAACGCAGGGGCTCAGTCCTGTGGTTCTTGGATTGTGGGGCATGCAGGGTACAGATCCCATATACATTTGATGGATCTGTACCTCGCGTGCTCCAAAATCCATGCAGAGCTGGTGAAAGCCGAAGTGGCAAATTGCTCTGAGCAGCAATGCTGCTCCTGTATTTTTTCGCCAAAGGTGCAGTTAACCTTTAAATAGGACTTGTCACCAGAAACAAAAGAATTGATCTACATATATATACCTGTGTGCCATGCTTCCTGGGGCTGCTCGGCTCTTCGGTTTCTCTATGCCCGCATATCACTCCAGTGTGAGTGAGATGCGGCTCCGTCTGAAGCTGTGATGCAGCGTGGTCTTGCGAGAACTCCCAGTTCTTACAAGATCACACTACAACTTGATTCTCTTTGATGGAAATTATCACTGCGGGATAGCAAAGAAGAGAAGGGACTGGCACCTAATTATAAGAGTAAGTAAGCCATGCTCAGTGAAGCATGGCAAACAGGTATATATGGTAAGGTACACATAGGTATGTCAATTCTTTAGGCTTGGTGACCAGACCTCTTTAAAAGCAACACTGTGTTGTATTGGACAGTCACATATTGAAGAGAACTTACAACGTATGCCCAGGAGCAGAGAAAGATTGGGCTCCTTGCCCTGGACGCGCTGATTCAGAATACTGCAGAGTGCTTTCAAGTCAAACAGACAGTGGGACATCTCCTTAAACAACTGCTCGGCCACTGCCATTTTCTCCGACAGTGGCTGTCTGGACACCAGTAACTCTTCCAGCTGCTTGCACATTGAAAAGTGTTCTTCCTTTAACTTCTTGTTCTGCGTGCAGTGAAGAAACATTGTTTTATTACATTTTACTCAACTGTCTGTATAGCTTGTATGGCGTCATCACAATTATTGGTTAGCCTTTGAGTATGCTGTAGTTCAGCACTAGAGATGAGTCCTGACTTTCCAGTCCACCCATGGCAGATGTTTGGGAAGAAAAGGATCAGGCTCCCCAAATGATATATAAAAAGTATGGCCAGTTTTAGCAGGGGAATCTTTATCCTATAAGTTTATGTCCCTGCACGTGACTTTGATAAGTACTTAAAATGTTACTGCACTTAAAAAAAAAAAATTGAAATAATCTTTTGAAATGTTATGGCAAAGTAATAAAAGGTTTTAATCTGTGGGGATTCAAGTGCTGAGACCTCCACCGATCGCTAGAACGAGGAGAGAGAAGTGCTGGCATACTGCACACTCTCTCTCCCCACTGCAGAAGGCAGATGCACAACGGACTCAATAGAAAGTCTATGGGTCCATCTCGCGGTCATCTTCTGAAGTAAGGACAGTACGCTATGTGAGAGGTTCTCCGCTTCTCTCGTCTCGTTCTAACAATTGGTGGGGGGTCTCAGCACTCAGACCCATGCCAATCAAAACCTTTGAGATGTCACTATGACAAGTACAGTGACACCAAGTTCATCAGTTAACAACACTTTAGGAATTGCCCCTAATAAAATATTGCAAGCTACCCGTAGTCATTGTGCAATGCTCTACAAAAAGTGCAGCTACAAACTTCTCAGCAATGAAGAAGTTTCTATTGCCTTCCAGAGGCTGAGAAAGTATACACACATGGAATATAATATAATCTGGAGTAATTCACCCTCTTTTAGCAGCCTAGGAAACTATTTTCTCAAGGACAAGTTCAGAAACATATTTCTTTAGTAACAATGCCCGGCCAATTAAAAAAACAAGACGCGATAATGCAAGGAACAATAAAAGAGCTGCTAGATGGTGTCCTTGCCAATTACATGCTATGGGCAGCATTATTTCCACCGTTATCAGCAAAGAGGGCATTTGGTGGGGCGAGGAAACCGACAAAGTGTTTCCTTCTAATTAATAGCTTTTCCTATGATACAAAATAGCTCCATGGAAATGTTAAAGGAAGAATCCACAGGGGTATTCCACAGGAGCTTCGCTGACAACCCCACCGCAAAAAATAAAGCCCCTCTTTCCATATTGTCAGTGAAGAGACCACAGTGACATACTTCCAAGGAAAGCGTGTGCAGCTTTTCTGTACAGTCTGGTTGTTCTGCAAACTTCTTCTCAAGCACCAGAACACACGAACCCTGCTGAAACAATTTCTCTCTTAAGGCCTGGGAAGAAGGAGAAAGAGTGATATATTACACTGATCCCATCTATAAAGGCATGTTCACATGCGGTAGATTTGATGCAGAAGTTTCTGCTAATGAAAATCAGCTCCGTTCATCTGAACAGGGTTGTTTCGGTAGGCACGCATATGGATTTATGTAAAGTTGCAGAAATTGCTGCACCAAATCTGTTGCATGTAAATATACCCAAACAAATAAGGATTCCATATTGAACATGACAAAACAGTTTTTATTTAGTTTTTTTTTTTGAGGGAAGCCCTGAGAAACTTTGATAAGTGGTAAATTAATTTTCCAGTTTTCTAATGCCCAGCGCTAAAGACTTCCGATAAATGTCCTCCATAAAATATTTAAAAATGCAATACCTGATTTACAGGCACAATATGTAGTTAATCAAGCAGTGAGGACAGCTTGGTGCTCTGGCAGGTAATTATAGGAGTCCGCTCCACCTCAGGCCATGTTTCCAGACAATGAATAATGAACTGCACACCCAAATCCCTCCTGTTATTAATCATTTGCCAAAAAAAACACTTCTGAGCTTTCAGAAAGCTTAACTGCCTATCTACACAGTTATGGTACTCCCAAAAGCAATCATGTCCGATCCTAGTTTCAAAGTTACTTTGTAATTTCAAGTTTATTGATTTTCATAAAACTATTAAAACATCAAGCTGTTGGTAAAATAAAACAATTTTTGCTGCAGTGTAATTTTAAATTAATGCCTTAATAACGGCGATGAATTGCAGCTTAGAGCCTGGTGTATACACTTCTGTAACATATATTGCAAGAGCTACAGAGAATACGATTTTTTTTGAATATTGGCACCAGTCTATTTGGATGTCGCTATCAGTAACACAGGGTGGAACAGTGGATCAATGGAGAAGAGCTATTGTTGAGTCGGGATGCCCTTCTTGGGTGGAGCATAGGGACAAAATAAGCCATAGGCCTTGTCATCTACAGTGGAAGTTAAATTATAATCGTTGACCGGAGTTCTTGGGGTGCCAACAGTAAAATGTAAGTTATGTAAGTAATGCAAGTTAAAATCTTACCTGTATTTCTGCAGTCATGCTGTCAATTTGACTTTGCTGATTGTCTATTACCTGAAATTGAAAAACAAATCAATGGGTTAAAAATTGGAAATAAAAAGTCTTTGAAAAGTGACTGTCAATAGGGAGCAAGTATCTGATTGGTGGCAGTCTGACCACTGGGACCCCCATGATCACGAGAACGGGGTTCCACAGTCTGAATGGAGCAGAAGTCGAGAATCTGCGCTGCTGCTCCATTTACGCTCTGTTGGGATGCCAAAGTACAGAGCTTGACTACTGGATGGTTTGTATCTTGGGACAATCTTTTTAGGTAACTAATATGAGGTCTGTCTCTTTGAAAATACATTCCCCAACCCTAATTTCAAGGAGAGTGACTGCCATGCTAATGAGCTGGATTAGGGAGTGTGCTGGTGCATCCCATCCGTATTTTTGACTAGAAGACAAAAATCTTTCTAGAAAGTGTGTCTAATAGTCTGCAGTCATAGTAGTCCAGCAGTGCCAGACCTCCCTGACTACTTTCTTAATGATCTGGCAGAGCGCTCATACAGCACTTTGCCTGATCAGTGAGAGAGCTGTGCATCTGCACACTTCTCTCTGTCCCTGCCCGACAATGATCTGTATGATCAGCGGCAGCAGGATAGGCAGCTCAGCGATCATGGACAGGTCTGTGAGAAATATGTCCCTCTACATCTTGAAGGTCTACAAGCTGCAGAGAAGGAGATGAAAGCTCAGACTACCTACAGTTTGAGGACCTTTGCTATCATCACCAGTGGAAAGAGCCAGACCAGGAAGAGCAGAAATGTGAGTTTTTAAAGTGTGTGTGTTTGTATACATGCATGCAGCGTAGCTGTGCACGTCTGTATGCAGCAGTGCTGTGTGTGTATGCAGTAGTGCTGTGAGTGTCAACTGTGCAAGCAGCAGTGCTGTGTGGGCAGCAGAGCTGTGCGTGTATAATGTGCATACTGCACTTTTGTGTATAATGCAGGTTGTGTGCATAATGTAATGATGGTGGAGAGTAAAAAAAAATATACCTAAAAAATAAGCGATAGGCCTCGTCATCTACAGTGGCAGGACACAGCGGAGCAAAGACAACAGATGCATTTACTTGGATAGGTACATTTAATGAGGCGACCACATGCACCATTGCTGGTTGTTACAAGGGTCAGCAGAGGACACACTAAGGTGAACAGGAGCAGATGAAAACTATTAACCCCCTCTAAGCTAGATCCCAAAGATAGTGACCTTGACCCCCCTCCATTTCATTCAAAAGTAGAAAATATATTTTTACATTTTCTGTTGCCTAAACCTGGGATGTGTCTTATAGTGAGGTGTGTATTATAGTCCAAAAATACAGTAATTTGCTGTGTATTGTCAAAATTGATGGATTTGAAGGATGATATATTTGGCCTTCTAGTCCTAGGTCTTACCTTGTTAGCACGCTCTGTTTGCTCTTGGAGCCGTTCATTCTCGCTCTGTAGCTGTTTTGTATCCAACATTGGGAGTCGGACGCCATCCTCCAGACATTTCTGGACTTTTTGCTGTAAGCTGTAAGGATATTGAAGGGGATACGTTTACAATAAGGCTTATGTCAAGTAACACACAAGGTAAGTGGTTCATAGATATGAAGACAGGAGGATCGCCCCCGTTTGGAAGCCTCATTCTCTATTTTTCAAGGCAGCTTTGTATTCATTGAAAGGTCATCATAGGTCTATCACGCCTATACTAAACAAGATATTCTTTATTAAAATCATACAGTGAAACAATCTACTGTATTTTTTTTTCAACTTTTTTATTTTCTGGTTGTAGATTTTGTATTCTATTTTCGATACAATGGAGGCAGTCATTTTGCCTAAGCTGCTATTAACAGCATTCAGAACTATGCCTTAGAAATTCTACATGGATCATAGGAAACTGGTTGTCTGGAGATGACTTCTATGAGGTAGTGTTCTAGACATGCTTTGTGACCTGTGCAGAGGTCACTGTGCAGGGACGGGGAGTAGATAAGATGTGACCATCACCTATTACGAATGGTTTGATACTGTATTATCTACAGAGAGGTGTAACAGTCATTGTAATCCTGCTTGTGATGATAATGAGATGACTGGTGAAAACTGATCTCAACAGAACAGGGAGTGTCAATCGATTATGAAGCTTATTGGCCAGATTAATACCTGCAAGATTTTATTAAATATAAAAATTGAAAAGGAAAATTACCTTAAACAAAAGTTAATTTTGTGGCAATGTGTTTATTATGTAAAACATAAGAAAAGCTCACTGCATATGGAGCCTAGCTATATTGTACATAAAACCTAAAATTTGGCCAGCGTACTAATGGGCTATACAACTTTGCAACAATAAAAAAAAATATAGAAACATAACCTCACTAATCAACAGTGCAATAAAATCAACACTGTATTGATTCATTTTAGAAACATGTTATGTTAAAAAGACGAGTCAATACAAAAAAAAGGTTGTTGAGCCAACCAAAACGAATCAATCATAAATACATCCAGATTGGGTGTATAAAGCTTTTCAGAGGTACAATTAAACAGCTTTACATATCCTGTAGCTCACAGTAGGAAAATCAGACACATTGAGGGGCATTTACTACACACCACTATTTTGGCGTGACAAAGTCGCAAATTATGGCGCATGCTATAATTGTGCTATAATTTCAACCTATGCCAGCTCATAGCTGGCGTAAATTTGAAAGTCTGGTGCATAGACTGCCTAAAAATGTTCCAGCTGGCACACAATGCTGGGAATCAGCCAGACAAAAACTGCTGTGTCCAGAGGTATTTATCTGTCTGAACCCTGACATATTTGCCAGGTAGCGGCCGGATGTCCGCTGGACCCCATTATGATCAATGGGGCTGGTGGGCATTCCGGTACCGTCCGGCAATGCTGGATCCAGAGAGCTCCAGAAGGCTGCCATAACTACTCCCGGCAGTGTGAAACTAGCCTAAGAGGCCTGTGCCTCTTAATAGTAATAGTGTATCTTCGCCCAATGTGTCAATTCTAAAGTTTTTGTGGAGTGCCAGACTTCTGCTATACCAGTCCAAACGCAGGAAAAATGAGATTTTTGTGAACTCACCTGTAAAATCTCTTTCTCGCGTAGTTCATTGGGGGACACAGACCGTGGGTATAGCTGCTTGCTGCCACTAGGAGGCGACACTAGGCTAAGAAGTGATAACTCCTCCCCTGCAGGCTATACCCCCTCCAGCCTGGAGAGAGCATATCAGTTTGTGCCCAAGCAATAGGAGTAGGAGAAAAAAATCAATAAGGAACATACAGTAAACAACCAATAACTGACAAACATCAGTCGGATTGAACCAGAACTGAAGACCATACTGGCCCACCAACCGTCATTATTTGCGGCAAACAGAACACTGGGTGGGAGCTGTGTCCCCCAATGAACTACGCGAGAAAGAGATTTTACAGGGGAGTTCACAAAAATCTAATTTTCTCGCTCGTATCATTGGGGGACACAGACCGTGGGACGTCCTAAAGCAGTCCACGGGGAGGGAAACAAATCACACGCCCATGGAGAAAAACGCCCTCGAGGATGCGTAATCCGCTGCCGCCTGCAAGATCTTGCTGTCTGGAGCAGCAACAGTTGATGTCTAGAAAAAACCCCGGAAAACTCAGTGAACTTGCCGGAAGACCAAGAAGCAATACCTTCTAGAAGTAATGCCTGGAGTAGATGAACCCGAGAAGTGACGACCGCTGGTCGGGCAGGCCATCACTCCGCTAGGAAGCAACCGTCAGGCAGACATCCCAGGAAAAACATCCCGTTGGAAGTCGCCAGCTATGACAAGGACCTCCAAGAAAAACAGGTAAAAGTCCATACAGCGGAATGCGCCAGATATGGACCAGCAAATCTCAGAGGCCAAAATAGATGGCTGATGGAGAGCCCGCCCTTAAAAATACGAGGGAGAAAGAAGAGAAAACCGTTTCTGAGATGACCCGGAAAGCGGCGACCTTCCGCAAAAAAGAAAATTCTGGGCGGAGCACTGCCTGATGCAAATGACAAAGGACAAATGGACGTACAAGAAGGCGCTATCAACTCGGAAAGCCGTCGGATGGAATATCCTGCCATCTGGAATGCCGCCTTCCTAGAAATAAAAAGAAGAAGAAGAAGAAGCCCAGAGGGAGGGCTTGTTTGTCCCTGAAACGCCTCCAGCGATCTACAGATCGTTGGGACGAAGCCGGATGCTGGCCACAAATGTGGAAGCGGAACCAAAATCGAGGTTCGCAGGATCCTCCTCTGGGTAAAAGAAACCGGTAATGGAAAGCCCCATAAGTGACATATATTGACTTCCGGGCAGAGACCAAGATAAGAGAATACTCTCCTTGGAGAAAAATAGATCCCGGATTCCATAGCTATACAACCCATTGCTACCGGTCGAGTAGACCGAAGGAAAAGATGGTCAGCAATCCAGCTAGAGGAAGGACAGGAAAGAAAAAAGGGTGTTTCGTTCCAGGAACGAAATCCCTACCAGTGGTGGCAAGGCGTGACAGACACCCGCTCAGCCTGGCGTGGGGGGACCGTAGTCCACCCCCGGAATGAGCAGTGAAAGGAATGACCACCATAGCTTGATGTGACACAGAAGTAATCATATCTGAAGGAAGGCATCACTGTAGTGGTAGACGAGTGCCACAGGGACTAAGCTACCCAGTCGAGCGCACCCAAAGTAAGGTGCTAATAGCTATGTTGTCAGAGCAACGGACAATTAACAGTAATGAAGACCATTAAGAGGCCAGGGCAAAAGCCCATTGCCATCAGAGACTGGCCCTTTACAGAATCTCTTGGTAATGTAATACACCCCTGAGGAGGAGCCCATACAAGGGAAGCCACCAGGGTAACGCAAATGCCACACTCCAGCTGAGGAGGAGGCCACACCGTACAGGATACCAATTCCAGGGTCAGAAGAAACCGCCGTCTGACGAAGGAACTGTGCAGTAGCAATGTGCAGTAGGAACCCTAGCATGTAGTGGAGGTGCAAACACCCCTTGTAACAGTAAGAGCTACAGCCTGCTCCTCCCGGCGTAAAACTGAGGGAGAGGCCTAAGGACACCCAGAAGTATGCTATCTCAGTCAACCAGAGCCATCCTGAGGCATTCCGTCTACAAAGGGGGCAAAACAAGAGCAACCGCCGAAGCAGTGCCAGGGTAGAACCCCTATCTGAGGGGACTGACCCACTGCCGTGAGTTCGATCTCCGGCCCTAATGTGAAAATTTCCCCTGCTTTTTGTCAAAAGTGGGATCTGAACCCACGCCTCCATTTGGAGACCAGAACACCCCATACACCGAAGCGATTAACTCTTGAGTCTGGCGCCTTAGACCACTCGGCCATCCTGACTTAGAAAACACGCCGTAGTAGCCAATGCAGAATGCCAGCAAAACACCCTCACCTATTAAGGAAGAGTGGTGGCCCAGAATACAGAGTCAGTGCAACCTTGGGCTCGCTGGATCGTAATCCCAACATTTGTATAATGGCGTGCACACCACACGTTGTAGAGGACCAATTTCTGACCGACCTGAACGGTGGAGGCCCATGGGGATGGGAATCTCTAGGGCACCTGAGTGTTGCTGAGTGACCCCCCTGAGAGAACAAAGGTCGACATAACTGCGCCAACAACCAGTACCAGAAGAAAAGGGAAGGATACAATATGGGAGCAGCCCAGTATCCATATACCACTAGATGAAGAGTACCAGGCACCAATGGTAACGACTGTTGCCGCGGCCCACCTGTGAAGGAAGCCAAGGTATCCAGTGTCGTGGCTTAGTTGAATTAAAGCATGCATAGATGCTCAGTGATTTCCTGTTAGTAGTAGAAGGGGGTAATGCCACGACTGTTGAATAGAATTCAGTGTAGCGCAATCCTCCGTCAAGGAAGGGAGGAAGGGAGATAATTAGAACCGTATCCAACGGTAGTGTAATAACCCCTCCATGGAGGGGGTAACACGTACTGTAAGCACTGCACTCAATGGAAGTGCAATTACTCCACCTATGAAGTGGAGAAAAATATATAGGAAGTACTGTATCCTGAGTTAGCGCAAGTATCTAAACTATGGCAGGGGGTAATGCCCCCAGCAGAAATTGACTCCAATGGTAGAGAATTACACCCCTATGGAAGAGGATAATGCATATGATTAGTCCTATACCCGGTGGGTAGAGAAATTCCTCCACCTATGTAAGGGGGTAATACTTACGGTAAACACTGCCACCCGCGATAATGCCATAACGCCTCCTATGAGAGAGGCTAATGCATAATGCCAGTACTGTACCCAGTGGAACAGCAAATCTGTCAACTATCGAAAGGGGGGATGCGCATGGCTGGCACTGACCAGTGCAAGTGCAGTCAGTCCACCTGTGGAAGGAGGGAATACAAAGGGTAAGTACCGTATCCAGTAGTAATGCAAATGCCGTCTAAGGAAGGGGGTAATGCATACAATCAGTACTGCCGGTAGTATGGATGCAGTCTAGAAGATTCATATCAGAGTCCGCAGAACTGATCCCCTGTTCCCTCAGAACCAACCCCTGCCAGAAGGGAGGGTTCTGAATATCACCCTAATGAGGAAGGGTGGAGGTGCGGAGGAGACCGAGGAGGAAGTGTCCTGCTCGTGCGCAGCTCTACCTCTCAGCATCTAGCCATGGCAGTTGCAGGCTGTGTCGGTGGTGATATAACAATCAAACCACCCAGGAGGTGGAATCGGCATCTCTCCATGACCGCTCACTGGATTGTGTGGGCGGCACTCAATCAACCCACGACCCAGGGGGGTGTATTGGGAACTGCCAGAGGTCCTCCGTTGGATTGCGCATGTGGATTAACAACCAAATGACCCAAGAGGGTGGATTGGGAATCCTTCAGATGTGCTCCCCTGTATTTGTGCAGGTGGAGTATAATCAACCAAACGGCCTCAGCAGGCGGATTGGGAATCCTTCAGATGTGCTCCCCTGTATTTGTGCAGGTGGAGTATTATCAACCAAACGGCCTCAGCGGGCGGATTGGGAATCCCTCAGATGTGCTCCCCTGGATTTCACAGGTGGTGGCATATACACCAGACGACCCAGAAGGGTGGTCTGGGAATTCTTCATGCGTGCTTTCTCAACCAAACAGCCCCGGAGGGCGGATTGGGAAACTGTGAGCAATCCTCCCCTGCCCAATTTTTTTTTTTTTTAAAGGACATGGGCCCAGTCCCGTACCCCAGGGTGGACATGCGGTGAAATGGACTGAGGGGGGCAGGACTACCTGTGATGCCCCCGCTAAATGAATAAGCGCCAGGAAGGGGTTAAATTCCTAAACTCAAGGTATTTGGCCTGCAGAAGGGGGACACTGAATACACCAGTGCCGGCTGCAAAAAAAGCGACTTGCCATAAAGGGTTAACCCAGCTCAGAGGACCGGAGGCGGAGCTCAGCGGCCCTGGGGGAGGAGGGACAGCTAGTCGGGGAGAATTCGCGCCTAAAGGACGAACCTGCCCCCTCCATGACCGGAATGAAAGTTGCGGCCTAGCAGGCCGCAAAGCCAGGACATAAAGTTCGGCGCACAGCCGACCGGGCGGTACTGCCGGTCGGCTACCACAGAGGGACTTGGATCAGTGGGCCGATGTGTCCCCTCGCGACCACCTGCTGCGAGAACCCATCCCGTGGCCGCAAAAGAAAAAAACTGCACGGCTGAGTCCCGGTAGGCCCGAAGAGAAGCCGGGGCCTAAATTTTTGGCGCCGGCCGAACGAATAGCCGGCCGGGAAGTGGAGTGACCGGAGCGGCGCTCTCAAGCGCCCTGGCTATACACCGGCCGCGGGAGCTCACCCCGCAAGCCGTATAACGTGAGGCTGCAGCATGAGAAAATAAACTACATGAGGAGATACCTGGGGAGGACACAGGCCCAGAACCCCAGTCTCCCACACACCGTCAATTCACCAGTAACGGCTGCACCTATCAAGTCACAGCCATAGCTTTACATTGGGGCCTGAGGTAATGTGGAGCCCTCACCAGGGAATGGCCCACTTGAAGAAAAAAATGTCCTCCGTCTTATGATGAGGTGACCAAGGGGGAGGGAGGGCTGAGGATACTTACCCAATGCGGACTACTCACCCCATCTTCATCCTCTTCTCTTCACCCTTTCTCAGAGTACCAGCAGGGTCACCTCTTCAGCCGCTGGCACCCGAAGTGGCAGGGGACTGGAATGGCGGAGGGTCTCGCCGGATTCAGGTGACCCCTTTGGCTGGCGGGAAGCAGGGGAGCTGGGCTGACCTGGTCCACTTTTGTTTCTTGGGGAGGGCGAGCGGTGAGGGATTCCGACACCGGCCTTACTCCCGGGGTAGACAGAGTGGCTAGGCGACTCTGTTTCCCCAAACCTAAAAAGGAAAAAGATAAAATAATAAAAGTAAGCCGCCCTGCAAAAGCAGGGAGGTCTGCCTCCTACGACACTAAGCTAAAAACTGATATGCTCTCTCCAGGCTGGAGGGGGTATAGCCTGCAGGGGAGGAGTTATCACTTCTTAGCCTAGTGTCGCCTCCTAGTGGCAGCAAGCAGCTATACCCACGGTCTGTGTCCCCCAATGATACGAGCGAGAAAATGAGGTGGGCAACTGTCAAACAAATGATGGTTAAAAAGGACCTTTCACTAGATTAAAAAAATCTAAACTAAGTGTATAGACATGGAGAGCGGCGCCCAGGGATCCCCCTGCACTTACTATTATCCCTGGGCGCCGCTCCGTTCGCCCGGTATAGCCTCCGGTATCTTCACATGTTAGGCTCCACCCAGTGGAACCTGCTGGCATCTCTTTCTCCCATGGTGTAGCGCTGGGCAATCGCAGCGCTCAGCTCATAGACTGAGAGAAAAAAAAACCTCTCAGGCTATGAGCTGAGCGCTGCGATTGGCCAGCGCTACAGCATGGGAGAAGGAGACGCTGGCAGGTTCCACTGGGTGGAGCCTAACATGTGAAGATACCGGAGGCTATACCGGGCTAACGGAGCGACGCCGAGGGATAATAGTAAGTGCAGGGAGATCCCTGGGCGCCGCTCTACATGTCTGTATAGTTAGTTTAGATTTAGGTCCTCTTTAACCCCTTAAGGACGCAGGGCGTACCAGTACGCCCTATTTCCCGAGTCCTTAAGGACTCAGGGCGTACCGGTACGTCCTAACTCCCCCCCCGTATCGGCGATCGCCGCAAACCGCAGGTCAATTCAGACCTGCGGTTTGCTGTGCTTTCTGCAGTTTCTGAGATCAGAAACTTTAGTGTCCCTAAAATATCGATTTTCCACCCCCCCTGCACCCCTGCATGATTTTTTGCCGGCGGGTGGTGCAGGGGGGGGGGGAGTTGTGGGCGGTGGGGGCAGTGCTGGAGGCGGGCGGTGCGGCAGGCGGGATCGCGATCCCCCGCCCGCCTCCCCTTGAATAATCGTTGGTGGTTAGTGGGTATACCAGGGTGTCAGCACATTGCTGACACCCTGGTATAAACGGCTGACATCTGTGCAGATGTCAGCCGTTTAACCCTTTCCATACCACGGTCCGTACGGACCGCGGTATGGAAAAAGTTAACAGTAAGAGGGAGCTCCCTCCCTCATTTTTATCACTGATTAAAAATGAAAAAATAAATAAAATTCCCTACACATGTTTGGTATCGCCGCGTCTGTAACGACCTGATCTATAAAACAGTCATGTTACTTTCCCCGCACGGTGAACGCCATAAAAATAAAAAAAAACTATGAGTAAATTGAAATTTTGCCCACCTTACTTCCCAAAAAAGGTAATAAAAGTGTTCAAAAAAGTCGCATGTTCGCCAAAATAGTACCAATCAAACCGTCATCTCATCCCGCAAAAATAATACCCTACCCAAGATAATTGCCCAAAAACTGAAAAAACTATGGCTCTTAGACTACGGAAACACTAAAACATGATTTTTTTTGTTTCAAAAATGAAATCATTGTGTAAAACTTAAATAAATAAAAAAAGTATACATATTAGGTATCGCCGCGTTCGTATCGACCGGCTCTATAAAAATATCACATGACCTAACCCCTCAGGTGACCACCGTAAAAAAATAAAAATAAAAACAGTGTAAAAAAAGCAATTTTTTGTCATCTTACGTCACAAAAAGTGTAATAGCAAGCGATCAAAAAGTCATATGCACCCCAAAATAGTGCCAATCAAACAGTCATCTCATCCCGCAAAAAATGAGACCCTATTTAAGATAATCGCCCAAAAACTGAAAAAACTATGGCTCTTAGACTATGGAGACACTAAAACATATTTTTTTTGTTTTAAAAATGAAATCATTGTGTAAAACTTACATAAATAAAAAAAAATTGTATACATATTAGGTATCGCCGCGTCTGTGACAACCTGCTCTATAAAATGAACACATGATCTAACCTGTCAGATAAATGTTGTAAATAACAAAAAAAAAGGTGCCAAAAAATCTATTTCTTGTTACCTTGCCGCACAAAAAAGTATAATATAGAGCAACCAAAAATCATATGTACCCTAAACTAGTACCAACAAAACTGCCACCCTATACCGTAGTTTCTAAAATGGGGTCACTTTTTTGGAGTTTCTACTCTAGGGGTGCATCAGGGGGGCTTCAAATGGGACATGGTGTCCAAAAAAAACAGTCTAGCAAAATCTGCCTTCCAAAAATCGTATGGCATTCCTTTCCTTCTGCGCCCTGCCGTGTGCCCGTACAGCAGTTTACGAACCACATATGGGGTGTTTCTGTAAACTACAGAATCAGGGCCATAAATAATGAGTTTTGTTTGGCTGTTAACCCTTGCTTTGTAACTGGAAAAAAAAATATTAAAATGGAAAATATGCCAAAAAAGTGAAATTTTGAAATTGTATCTCTATTTTCCATTAAATCTTGTGCAACACAAAGGGTTAACAAAGTTTGTAAAATCCGTTTTGAATACCTTGAGGGGTGTAGTTTCTTAGATGGGGTCACTTTTATGGAGTTTCTACTCTAGGGGTGCATCAGGGGGGCTTCAAATGGGACATGGTGTAAAAAAAAAACAGTCCAGCAAAATCTGGCTTCCAAAAACCAAACGGCGCACCTTGCACTCTACACCCTACTGTGTGCCCGTACAGTAGTTTACGGCCACATATGGGGTGTTTCTGTAAACGGCAGAGTCAGGGTAATAAAGATACAGTCTTGTTTGGCTGTTAACCCTTGCTTTGTTAGTGGAAAAAATGGGTTAAAATGGAAAAATTAGGCAAAAAAATGAAATTCTCAAATTTCATCCCCATTTGCCAATAACTCTTGTGCAACACCTAAAGGGTTAACGAAGTTTGTAAAATCAGTTTTGAATACCTTGAGGGGTGTAGTGTATAGAATGGGGTCATTTTTGGGCGGTTTCTATTATGTAAGCCTCGCAAAGTGACTTCAGACCTGTAGTGGTCCCTAAAAATTGTTTTTTTGTAAATTTCTGAAAAATTTCAAGATTTGCTTCTAAACTTCTAAGTCTTGTAACATCCCCAAAAAATAAAATATCATTCCCAAAATGCTACAAACATGAAGTAGACACATGGGGAATGTAAAGTCATCACAATTTTTGGGGGTATTACTATGCATTACAGAAGTAGAGAAACTGAAACTTTGAAATTTGCAAATTTTTCTAAATTTTTAGTAAATATGGTATTTTTTTATGCAAAATAATTAACTTTTTTGACCCAATTTTAGCAGTGTCATGAAGTACAATATGTGACGAAAAAACAATCTCAGAACGGCCTGGATAAGTCAAAGCGTTTTAAAGTTATCAGCACTTAAAGTGACACTGGTCAGATTTGCAAAAAATGGCCAAGTCCTTAATATGAAATAGGGCTGAGTCCTTAAGGGGTTAAAGGGGTTGTGTTACTTCAGTGACATTTATCATGAAGTGAAAGTTTATAGAAGGTAGTTACTAATGTATTGTGATTGTCCACATTGCCTCCTTTGCTGCATAGATTCATTTTTCCATCACATTATACACTGCTCGTATCCAGGAGTTATGACCACCCTGCAATCCATCAGTAGTGGTCGTGCTTGCACACTATAGGAAAAAGCGATGGCCGCGACTATGGGAGAGCACATAGGCTAGTTATTTTTCCTATAGTGTGCAAGTGATGGATTGCAGGGGGGTCATAACTCCTGGATACAAGCAGGATGTAATGTGAGGGAAAAATGAAATCCAGCCAGCAAAGGAGGCAATATGGACAATCACAATACATTAGTAAGTGCCTTGTAATAACTTTCTCTACATAATAAATGCTATTTTCTTAAGTGACACATTTCCTGCAGTTTTCATATGTCTATAGTGGTCACCTTTAGTTAGGCACAGAGGCAGACTGCTAACTTAAAGTGGCCCATCCAAATTGACGGACGGTGGGAGCAACACAAGTAGGCGGGCTCAGCCATACCATCTGCAGTGCAGACCACGGGCCTCTTCCCCCCTGGAGCCTGAGATACCAGTATTCCTGTTCTGTCTGTACACTGCCTCATAGACTTCACCCTCATAGAAAACAAGCCTCTAGGCTTGAACGGTGGAGCAGGAAGCCATGGTTAATGGTGATACAGTTGAATTCAGGAGGGCACCTGTAATACCCGGTTGGGTACATAAGTACCTGATGCTCCCACAGTTAATTTCTGTTGAGAACGACAGATAGTTACAAACCCAGTGGCCATGAGGAGGGCTCGAGTGGCTCCCTGGGCATCAGCCCACCAGGACATTTCCCTGTATGGTCTATGGCAAGTCCGCCCCTGGTTAGACAGAGAAATAAAGCCAGCAAGGAATGATGGGTCTTACCTTTGAACTGTTAAGACCAGTTCTTTTTCCCTCTGTTTCTGACACTCTGTCTGTGCTTCTTTTTCTTGAAACTGTGTCCTCGACTCGTTGGCGAGGTTTTCTAGACACTTAATGGTGTCTTTCAGCTGCTTGTTTTCTTCTTCTAATACCTGAAGCTTTAGATACAAAGCAAGATATTATGTTAATATGTTAAAAATAACAACAAAAAGAGATGTGTATTTTCATTTAAATTTAGCCCAATGGCTAATTCTATACGCACTGGGATATCCTGAAAAAAGATGGTAGTCTGAGAGGCATAGTGGATGATAAACCGTTAGTCACGTATAGACGCAGTCACCATAAAAGATAGGATTGTGAGAAGCAGATTTTTGGGAGAAAAAAAAAGACTAATTGGTTACAGGAGAGGTTGCCGGCTGGTAACTATAAATGTGGCAGTTGTTCGCTATGTGAACATAACTGCCAAAAAAAGATTGTCAAAATAGGTCCCATCACAAAAAGGATCACGAGTTTCATAAACTGTAGAAGTACTTATGTAGTATGTGTTTTCATGTGTGATTGTGGCCACTTCTATGTGGGAAAGAGAGGATCAGGGAACACTTTAACTCTATAAAGACGGGAAAAGGTTGACCATGTGAGAAAGGTACATGGAGGTAATGTCAAAGCACTGCAGTTTGCTGGGATAGAGACTGTCCCATACCCAGTTCAGGGAGGAGACAGACCCCGCACCCTTTTGCAAAAAGAAGCAAAGTGGATCATTTGTACAGGAGCAACAGGTCAGCTTGGTCTGAATGACCGCAATGATTTAAATGCGTTTTTGTAATATTGTATCTCTTTGTTGTAACATGTTTATCAATGATCTCTTGTGTGCACGGCGCCTGGTTGTTGTGGGTTACCATGGCAACCTGATGCCGGGGTATAAGAGGTCAGCACGTATGGGCGTGCACCTGTAGTGGCCTGAGGAAGCACAATCACTCGTGTGCGAAATGGCCGTCGCCACTGGTATGTGAATCTGGCTAACTGCTACCTTGCCGCATGAAGCACTTGTCTGCTTGAAATAAAGAAGCAAGTGAACCATTGGTGAGTGCTGCCTAATTTTTCTTCATCTCAGTTTGCAAGATATTATGTTACACATCCAATATGTCATTCTAATTCCACAAAGGCAACGCTTCAAATGGCCACTATTCTAAATAACACAGATGCCCCGCAATTGAATCAGTCATCAGGACAGATCCTTTTAACAAACCAATAGGGCAGAAGTGCCTCCCTGGTCAGACCACCGCAAGAAAGAGAGAGTTTTCTATGCAAATTCAATGCCCCGGGTGGCATAGTAGCTGAATGGGACCAGGTAGCTGCATCCAGGGCATAGTGATACGTAAGCCACGTTCAGTATCTATAGAGGGCAGACTTTCATGTTGCCCTGTAATAGTTATCCGGGTGCTGCTCGGCAGCTGCAGTCTGTTAGAAGCCCTAAATCAAAAGGGTTGTCCGAGATAATTAAAGATCTCGGACAAGCCCTGCAGTAGCCTAAAATTAAAAACGATGTTCTACTCACCCCTTTCTCCAGCGCTGATCTATGTGGCACAGGTCCTGCCGCTGCAGGTTTACAAACTGCACTGATGACATGCTGTTATACGCCACGTGACCACTGCAGCCAGTCCTTGTCCTTAGCGGTCTAACGCTGAGGACAATCATTGGTTGCAGCAGTCACAAGCCGTACACCTGCACAATAACTGTGCCCGTCACTGTAGCGTGCACAGTGATTTTTTTTATTTTAGGCTGATAAAGGGCTAGTCTGAGATTTTTAATTACTCCTTTAATGGAGTCTGTCCCAGTGACAGATTCCATTTAAAGCTCACTTTTCATTGAACAGGGCCTTCTCCAAGATGTCCATGTAGAGTCCATATGGATACCAAGGGAGACATTTATGTAGCCCCACATTTTATGGTCCTGTGGTCCATTGGGTTCAGATACATCACAATTATTAAGAAGTGCTTGTTTCTTAATAATTGTGGCGCATCTACAGCCGTCCAAGTGCCAGAAATAGGAGATGGCGTCGATTTCAGATCTAATTTATGGCCTTTTTCTTGTGTCAACTATAAAAAAAAATGTACCGGGTTGCTTAGCTCAGCCTCCATGTCCCATTAACTTACAAAAAAAAAGTTGCAATTTGAAAACAAAGTCACCAGCCTCCTGCAAGCTCAGCATTAGGGTGCATTCACACAACCATATGTGTTTTGTGGTCTGCAAAATGCAGATCGAAAAAAAACGGATGACGTCCATGTGACATCCGTTTTTTGTGTGGACCCATTGTAACAATGCCTATTCTTGTCCACAAAACAGACGAGAATAGGACATGCTCTACATTTTTTGTGGGAATGCCGAATGGACATATGGATGTTGACAGGACAGCACGCGGTGTGGGGTCATAGAAATGAATGGGTGCTTGTGCAGTCTGCAAAAAATGCGGATCAGATGTGGACCAAAAATACGGTTGTGTGAAAGGGGCCTTACTGCGCACTATGCTTTACACAGCATCCCACTGAACTCTGCTCAATAGAAATGAAAAGTGAAGAGCGCCCCTCCGACATAGACAAGTCCGCTGGGTAAGACATAGCAAGCAGAAGATTTCAATGAATAGCCACTTACCCTTTCACTCTGCCTCTGCACATCTTCAAGAGTAGGCAGGTCAGCCACGTATTTCTCCAGAAACTCTATCCGCCTCTGCTTCTCCCGGTTTAGATCATTTTCTTTCTGACATTTCTTCCTCAGGCTGTTAATGTATTTGTCTCTCGTTTTTATCTGAATGTAAGATCCAGGAAGACACTTGAATGAATATCCATATTTATATTAAATCTAGTTATATTCAGAAGTAATATGCTAAATACACCCTGATATGTTACTGACTAATAAGCTCCCTATTGGCTTAACCCCTTCGTGACCAAGGCCTTTGATGCTTAAATGTCCACAGCAATTTTCACCTTATCTAAAGTTCTTTCTAAGGCTACTTTCACATCTGCGCTTTTGCTGGATCCGGCAGTGAACAGCAAAAACGCTTCCGTTAGGATAATACAACTGTCTGCATCCGTTATGAACGGACCCGGTTGTATTATCTGTAAAATGGCCATAAACCCATTGGCACCAGATCCGTTTTCTTTTGTGTCCGAGAAAACTGATCCAGCACCATTGACTTACATTGTGTTTCATGCCGGATCAGTCTTTCTCTGCATCCCATCCCGTACAGTATGGGAACGCAACCAAACGGAAGGAATGCATTATGGTGCACTCTGTTCCATTCAGTTTTGTTTCTATTGACAATGAATGGGGACAAAATGGAAGCGTTTTCCTCCGGTATTAAGATCCTATGACTGATCTCAATACCGGAAAGGAAAAATGCTGATGTGAAAGTAGCCTAAGGATATTTTTTGACTTCATTTTTTTTTTTTTGTGCCATAGATTAAGCTTACATATGGTACCAAAATCACCTGTAACATTTTACTTTTTAGCATTTTTTTTTTTTTATAGAGAAAAATAGGGAAATCAACAGTATAAACATTCAATTTAATGTAATAAGCTTGGCAAAATTCATACAAAAAAACCTGAATATTCTTATTCTCCCATGTATATGGATACAAAATTGTTTTGCCCAGCTTAGTTAGAGAATCATTACAGATCACGTCCGCCTCAGTCTTGGTATTTCTGAAGTGATTAGTGTGGTTATAGCACCATCTAGCTGTGTTAAGTTGTATTACACTTTGTTTTTCCTGTTACAAAGACTACTGCATTGTGGGAGTGAAAAGCATCCTGGGAAAGAAAAAGTCTCCAGGACACATCAGTAGAGCTGTGTTTTTGCATATCTCCTTCTTAAACTACGCCATCGCTGTATAAGCATATCTGGTGAGAGATCTACCTTTGTTTCAGGGACATGATGTTATGCAGAGCTGTTCAGCTAGTTGTAATTGTTACTCAGGGAAGTTGTTACTACTGTTAACTAGACATGTAAACCTATGTATAGGCAGCCATTTTACCATGTGCTTTCAGTGTTAATGCAAATGTTATAGTACATGCTATCTATACTTATACTTGCTATTTATATTCTTATAGTTTTACCCTTCAAACAATCCTGTTTTACCAATAAACAAGTTAGACTACAAAGAACAGTCCTCTTATTTGGAAGACAGAAATGGTTTATGCTGAATGTCAAACTGCACACTGTGTGAACGTGTATGAAGACAGAACAAAAATATATGTACTGTATTTAACCTATGTCATCTCTGAAATACCGGACAACAAAGGTCCCCATTTTTATTCTTGTGCATCTCTCACCATTAGCTAGCACAATTGCTCACTTTGAGCCCTATGCTTGGGACATTTTGTAACAAAGAGACGACTATTTCAACTCCCTGTCACTTCAGTAGACTCAGACTGACAAAGAGTCAGCCCTATCTTTCTAACAGCCACCTAATTCGCCTGAACAAAGGGGCTGCTTTCATATTAAGTGAAAAGGAAAAGGGATTAGCAGAGAGGGCCCCCAGGTCGGTTCTGACTCAGAAAACTCATCAATATGTGAGCATATCAGGAGTGGACATGAGAGTCCCCGCTAAGCTTCTGAATGGCCTATAATAATGAGCTTTATTTTCAGCATCAGATCGCTGTTACGTGGGTGTATATGCACGGCAGTAGCTTCTCTTTTACAGGATTTTGTATATGGCTGAAAATAATGTGAGTACAATAGCATTAAATGTCAATGATATATAGTAACAAAATCACACGTTGGTGAAAACTCACACCTATACAGAAAAAACAATAATGTACCCTTCAATTTGACAAGGCATAACTTGCTGCAAATCCAACCATGGCTAATGTACAGGTATGTGGCCAGCGTGTGCCCATTGATTAATTGCTTGATGTAAAAGTCTGCAATTTGCTGCTATAACTTCTATTCAGCTATATTCATACTCAGGTGAGGTCTTAGAAAAAATGTCTGTTTTCTTAGATTCTTGAAAAAAAAGGTAGTAATCTATTCACTGCCCAGGTAATGCTACATAACTAGGCAAAATGACCTTCAGGACTATTGGAAAGCTACAGTTTTCCCTCGAAAATAAGCCTTAGCATACAACCCCAAAAGAATCGCACTCAAAAGACCCCACTAGACCCACAACAATAAGGGTTGGCTAATGCCGGGCTCTCACACAAAGATCGGATAGTCCCACTGGCATCACTCCACTCCCGACGTTGTGGCTGCTTCCAGTCACTGGGGGAGCCAAGTACTACACTTGGCAGCAGTGGAACAAAGCTGGAACGGCAAGAGACTTGACAGTGACGTGCCTTTGACAGGAGTGACGCAGATCTGTGTGTGAGAGCTCGTATTCCATCATCAGCACTTGCCAACTCTAATTGTTTTGGGTCTAAGGGGGTCTGGTGAGTGCGATTCTTTTGGGGGTGCCTGCTTTTTTTGGTGAAGGGTCTATCCACCATTTACTGCGGTACAGTACCGTATGTAAACAGAGGGACAAGAAATATACCGTACTGGTACTCTGACCCCCAGACAACACGAGTTTGGAGAGTTATGATGATGTTCCAGAATGTGATGACATGATTATATTTCAATACATGTTTTTATTTTTTTTTGTTCAGGAATAAATGCAGATTGTTGTACATGGAAAAAATAAAATAAAATAAGGACTACTGTATCTTTTGGAGCAAAAATTTATATAAGACCCTGTGTTATTTTCGGGAAAACACGGTAGGTGGCTCCAAGATTTGGACCTGCAGGGGTGGTCAAATTTTTATTCTGGTTTCCCAAAAGGAGATGTAATAAAGTGTTTATAAAAGGGGTTGTCCACTTTCTGCATACATGGCAGAAATGCCAAACACGGACATAGCCCCAGAGGCCACTACATGGGGGCTCACTACATGGCTTCAGGGCTTACCCCTAGCCCACATGGAGGACCTGTAATCCATAGATTCCCAAATGTTCAGTGCAGGGGTAGACATAGGATGTCCAACATTGCCACCATTTATGCAATGTATGGATGCTGTGGATTATTTACATCGGTACCCATGGGCATTAGGGGGCATCTCCTTGAAGCGATGTAGCCATCTCTTGTTCTATTAAAGGTCAGCATAAATTTATGCTAATGGGAAACTTTTCAGAAACCCTCTGTAGTTACAGCACACGCCCGCATTACATGATTAAATTGTTCTAATCTCTCACACATATGGCACTATATAAATGTTTCCTACATACACAGTAGATCCTAATGCTCTTCCACTAATAGCGATGCACAGAACTACAGAGTGAAAAAAGGAAACAAAAAGCAAAAACCTCAACTATTATCTCAAATCTAAAGTGCATCTCATCTCCACCAACCTACAATCGCATCAAAGTACATGACTGCAGTCAGTGTGAGTAACCCCTGATTGGCGGCAAACGTAATCTCGCCCCATAGACAATCAGTGGTATTCATCAGCTTGCTCAGAAGTCTATAGCGAGCGTTCTTTTAATCAGCATCTCAATTCAGAGCCAGCAATTTCATCACATGATAACAGTCAGATACCTGCCGTGCTTTTCGCCTACAGAAACAAGCTTATTGATTCTATTTTTACAAGTTATAGCGCAAATCAAGAGCAAATGTCTTCATGAACATGCAGGATCAGTTCATTTGAGGCTTCCAAATTGGGTTATAGAAACTGAATAGGTTTGGGAATTTAAATTTAAAAAAAATAAAAAAAAAACTTAGACCACATCAAAAGCAGGAGAAAACTTACCTCAAAACTTCCATTTATAAGGCTAGGGTTATATGGCGATTCGCGGTCATGCGATATATGATTGTAATTTTGTACTACTGCATCACAAGTAATACAAGTACAAAACAAGGAAGAGAATCCATCTTCTAAAACATTGGTAGCTTTTATTGAAGAACATAAAAAAATCCATAAAAAAGACGTGTCTAGCAGACCTACGCGTTTCGCACACTCAGTGCTTAATCATGGTATACAATCACAGGACACAGAACTAGTGTTGAGCGAACCTGTGTTTCAAGTTCGGCGTACAAGGTTCGGGTTATCCAAGAATTCTGTTATGGATTCCGCTACCACTGATCATAACTTATGGTCATGAATAAGACAGATTGTCGAAACGCGTAGACCGTAAAAGCTTTCTGATCAGCTCATAAAATTTTAAAGGATTATAATAAAGAGATCTTATCTGTAGTGCATGTGCTGGATTTTTCAGTTTTTTCAAGAAAGTGTCTCCCTGATCCAGGGTTCCTTACATGCCTATGGAGTGGAGCAGGTGAGCTAGAAATATTTTGCTATAGGAATTCTTAAATAACCCGAACCTGAAAACACAAGTTCGCTCAACACTACACAGGACATTTAACATCACCAAGGACCAATAGGAAGGAACACGGAAGTGAAACGTCACAGATGAAACACAGCAAAAAACATCAAATATATAATGGAATAATGATAGCATGATTATAAGCAGGAATAACTCAGTAAATGAAACAAACATGATCAATAAAAATATATTTTTGATGTTCTCTTCCTTGTTTAGAACTTATATGGATGTGGATCCCACCTCCATTGGCACAGGTGATTGTTGTGATACACAATTATTCTACTACTAAGGCTACTTTCACACTTGCGTTCAGAGCGGATCCGTCTGGTGTCTGCACAGACGGATCCTCTCCTATAATGCAGACGTTTGGATCCGTTCAGAACAGATCCGTCTGCATTATAGTTTAGAAAAAATTCTAAGTCTGAAAGTTGTTCAGACGGATCCGTCCAGACTTTACATTGAAAGTCAATGGGGGACAGATCCGTTTGAAAATTGAGCCATATAGTGTCAACTTCAAACGGATCCGTCCCCATTGACTTACATTGTAAGTCTGGACGGATCCGTTTGCCTCCGCGCGGCCAGGCAGCAGCGTTCGGGTGACCGCCTGCTGAGCGGAGGCTGAATGCTGCCAGACTGATGCATTCTGAGCGGATCCGCATCCACTCAGAATGCATTGGTAGCTGGACGGATGCGTTCGGGGCCGCTTGTGAGACCCTTCAAACGGAGCTCACAAGCGTAGCCCCGACGCTAGTGTGAAAGTAGCCTAATATAGTTGGTCATGTTGTGAGCCCCCTCCAATCGTTCCTCCATATAGATCATCAGGTGAATGGAGAATTACCACCAGAACTTTATAGCATCGTATACCTTCTCCTCCATCTTCCTCAAGTCTTCGCTGGGTTTCATAAGGCCCTGTTTCAAGACCTCATTGAGCGGTGCAACTCCCACTTCTACTGGAGAAAGCTTTCCCTCTAATTCACCTCTGTCTCGAAGGAGGGGATTTAATCTGTCCAAACCCAAATTCTGCAGAGGTTTACAGCATTCACATGGAGATCCCTTGAGAAGAAATCAATGACAACTAATTAAGTGGCTGCATTTTCTCTACATTTATGCTCCATTTATGATGGAATAGAAAAACAGTTTACTATGAATATTCCAATAATGTAGGGCATGCTTCCAGGGTTCAACGCCTACCTTGATCCCATGGACATAGCTATCTTCTCCATTCATGACCGGACTTGTGGATGCTGGGTGGGTGCGCAACTCGCTGCCCCTGACGGCTTGTTGTAGGTGGCCGATATGCTGCCTTTGCCTAAAATACATGAAGTTTTATTACATAGCACTTTTATATGGAATTTTTTTTTATAGAACACACTTTATCTTCACAGTTTGGGCATTTAGTATATTATATTTGTATATATTTGTGCTATTTATTGCTGTTTTGGTGTGTTTTTTTGTGCGGGTTTTGGTGCAGATTTTCCGTTTATGTTAACAACCCCATTGAAGCCTATAGGTAAACCCACTCCACATAAGGTGTGGAATCGCACAAACAACTCATATGCTAAGATTTTGAAAAGCCGCATAGCAGGTCGGTTTCCGCATGCGGCACCTGAGGGGTTAACTGTGCTGATCACAGCCCCCTGTAAGAGATCGGGTGCTGCCAGGCAGCAGGGGGCAGTTATGTACACAGTTCTTAGTATATTCTAACTTGAAGCGTCCCCATCACTATGGGAACTCCTCTGTGTTAGAATATACTGTCGGATCTGAGTTTCACGATCTAACTAAAATCCGATGGTATATTCTAACATAGAGGCGTTTCCGTGGTGATGGTGATGCTTCAAGTTAAAATATACCATCGGATTGGAGAAAACTCCGATCCGATGGTATATTAATAGGGACTCCTGACTTTACATTGAAAGTCAATGGGGGACGGATCCGTTTGCAATTGCACCATATTGTGTCAACGTCAAACGGATCCGTCCCCATTGACTTGCATTGTAAGTCAGGACGGATCCGTTTGGCTCCGCACGGCCAGGCGGACACCAAAACGACTTTTTCCTTCACGTCTGGTGATCCTCCAAAAATCAAGGAAGCCACACGGAAACAAAAACGGAAACGGATCACGGAACAACGGAACCCCGTTTTGTGGACCGTGAAAAAATACTGTCGTGTGCATGAGGCCTCACACTGGTTTTTCCACATGAAAATCTGCACATAATGTGCACCTGTATATATCTACAGTAGAAACTGTAATCTACCATTATTTTATTGTTGGACACACCAGGTATACAATAAGTTGGGCACCCAAATATTGATTAGCAATAAATATATCTATTAAAAGGTACATGCATTTTTGCTTGAACAAATCGCCACATTCTCACACAGGTAGAGGCTGCCACCTAGTGGTACACTGGTGGTAAGACGCATACCATACAAACAGTAAAGGTATATAGTCTGTAACATACACTGTATACGTTCAGGAGTTAATTAAAGTAGGAATAACATAATGGTCCTACAAAATTACCATCCGGGTTCTGAACCAGAACAAGTTAAAATGATTACTGTAATCTCATAGGGTCCAGACGTGTAGACAGATGGATAGCTATTTATGTATATTTGGCCACCTAATTATCAAGCAGTGAATAGTGTAAGCATGTGCTGCAGGCCGCCAAATGCCCTAATCCCACTGACCTGAGGCAGCTAACAATGGAATGCTTTGTAACAAATGCATATCTCTGCTAATGTGGGCACACGTAAAAATAGTGCAGCATTTATTGTACCGCACAGCTGCTGGGATCCGCTAAGCCGCACCTTAACCCCAGAGAATGACACTGCGCGCACACTGAATAGTTACCACATGATCACCAATGACATTTTGTCTCCCCCTTACAGGTTTTGCTTAGCGTGAGCAGTTGAGGCAACAAGACAGATTCTTTCCTGGTGCTGAACCAGAAGCCAGTGGATTTTTCTGACTATAAGACCTCAGTTGTGTGTCTGCTGAGTGTGCCTATGATTTTATATGGTGACATATGGGGCTTTTTTCCTGCTAGATCCATGTGGCACACTCCATGGGATGTAACAGAAATATTCTCCTACTCGCAGAACTGCTCCTAGGGAGGATAGCTGTGTATGTTGAGCACCTGATGGCGCCTTTATAGCAGCACACAAACGACATACAGCACAATGTTATGTTGTGTGCCTTAAAAAAAATTAGATTAAGATGGGGGATTGAGGAGGCTGCGGAGCCAATTCAGAGAGCAGGAAAAAGTGGAGGTTGTGGAGCCATTTGACAGAGCAGGAAAAAGTGGAGGTTGTGGAGCCAATTCAGAGAGCAGATAAAAGTGGAGGTTGCAGAGCCAATTCACAGAGCAGATAAAAGTGGAGGTTGCGGAGCCATTTGACAGAGCAGGAAAAAGTGGAGGTTGCGGAGCCAATTCAGAGAGCAGATAAAAGTGGAGGTTGTGGAGCCAATTCAGAGAGCAGATAAAAGTGGAGGTTGTGGAGCCAATTCAGAGAGCAGATAAAAGTGGAGGTTGTGGAGCCAATTCAGAGAGCAGATAAAAGTGGAGGTTGTGGAGCCAATTCAGAGAGCAGATAAAAGTGGAGGTTGCAGAGCCAATTCACAAAGCAGATAAAAGAGGAGGTTGCAGAGCCATATATAGTCCCAGGACTATATACAAATTCTGTGGGGGTACGTTATTCTATATAACTCAGCTAATGCAATTACTATTCTTAAAGCTGGACATAGCTTCAATGGCTGTTAGCTGACAACTATTCTTCCCGACCTCCCCCGATACCCATCCAGGCTGAGGAGTAAGCTGCTGCCAAAGGACTGAGCACATTAAATGCATGTTCTTTCTTTCCCCAACATCTGTCACAGTTGACACCCCCATACACATGAGAGTCGATAGGTCCTGCTGACTTTGTGCTTATATGTATGGCCAGTATGTGACCGCCTAATCGTGTAAAGTGTGTCTCACTATGGCAGCATTAGATTGCAAGCTCCACTGGAAGAGTGGCTGATGAGTATAAAGATAATTGCAGTTGTCTATGAGAGATTAGCACCGTGCCCATAGAGAGGACATCCTTAGGTCTGATGTTAGGGTATCACTGGCACAGTATACAGTCAGTGGTATGGTGATGGGCACAGCAGCTGCTTCCTGTACACAGAGAGCTGGTAGGAAAAAGCCCTCATTGTTACCTCGCCTTAAAAAGCTGTAACAGTACAGCCTGGGGATTCAGCGCGCCAATCTCTCATGAGACTGGAGTTTACAAGGGTTTAGATCACATGTCCAGATATTTGGCATAATCCATACCAGCGAGCACTCATTTTCCAAATAAACACTCGCCGCCTTCATGACCCAAATACTTCACCGCTTAGTGCTTTATCTAAATACGCAATCATTAGAAACCTTCTCCTGGCTGCACTCGCCGCTCAGTGTACAGGGTGCTACTATGAGGTGGGACACGGACTCCAATGACGTCTAGGACTAATGGCTTCTATGTTGGAAGAGTGTAATTCGCACACTAAATCGCTGCTCATTACCTCTAGGAGGAGAGGACTCCACACATACTCTCCTCCGCTCTCTACTAATTCCTTACTGTTCTCAAGATAACCGCTTGCTGTCTTTGAGGGGGAAAACACATACGTCTGGCTCTTTAAAGGGGTTTTTAGGGTGTTCCTCAGGATAGGTCATAATATCTGATCTGTGGGGGTCCAACGCCTGACACCCCCCAAACAGCTGTTTGATCATGCAGCGCTCTAGTTAGGGCTGTATTACAGATATCTGACCAATCATTGGCCATATGGCCGTTTACACACACAGATCTTTTGTTATACACGCCAACTATTGGTCTGATTGGACAGAAATTGGTCAGATAATCAGCGCTCTTCTATCTCTTTCTATAGAAATCAATGGAGTGGCCACTGCATGGGCAACCGGCCGATGCGGTCATTTCAGGTGGCTGTAATCCCGGCCTTATACAAACCCACAAATGTGTGGGAAAGTTGTACAAATCTCAGAAACCAACCTGCATGTGTGTGAACATACCCTTAGGGTCACACAACTTTTCATGGAAGATTTTGATGCAGCTTTATAGCCAAAGCCAGAAGCTGATCCAGCAGGAAGAAGTGGAAGTACTTTCTTCATTTCTCATTCGCTGGCTTTGAGTCAAAAAAGCCAGTCAATTCTGGCTTTGAGTCAAAAACGGCATCAAAAACTGTGTAACTCCATACCGAGGATAGGTCAGGAGTATTTACTTCCCAAAAACCCCTGTAAACCCATATGTTAGGGAATTGTGTACTCTGTAAGTCTCCAGAACATATCTATTTTACCAGTGCCATGTGGATTACTAGTGCCACACCACCTCCTCCAATTACATAGACTGGGTCCTTTTTATAGCCGACATGTCTGTTTTAATAACCATTTGCATCCCCCTTGTAATAACACATCCGGAACCTTTATTCTTATGGCTATGTGGTGCCATTCTCTTAATATTCCTTCTAGAAGCCATGAATGAACAGCAGCAGTCTGCAATAAAGGTCCATCAGGGTTTTACCAGTTGGAAGGGATGGGGGGGAACCCCTGCACAGTCTTAAAATATTCAATCAGTGCACCCAGCGTCAGACTGTGCAGGGACACATCCACAGCTGGTAACATCCAGCTGGACCTTCACTGCAGTCTGCTAGTAATTCATTCATAAGCTTCCAGCAGGAATAATAGAGGAGTGGCACAACAAAGAGTTATAGCAAAGAAATGCTCTAGAATGGTTATTACATGGGGAATGCAAGTAGTTACTATAACAGACACGTCAGAAGAAGTGACAGGTCCTCTTTAAGGCAGTAGGTATAGGTTAGAAAAGATATTATAAACAAAGAGAAAATTAAAGGGGGGTACCTGATCAGTGGGGGTCCAACACTCGGGACCCCCGCTGATCAGTTGATCCAGTGAGTGCTGCAGCCTTCTCTGTGCTCACAAAGTACAGCACCGAACATTGTATAGCGGCTACGCTTGGTATCGCGCTCAGTCCCATTCACGTTAACGGGGTGCGTCTAGTCCATGTGACTGATGAACGTGATGTCACATGACCTTAGGGAAAGCTGTGAGAAGACCGCGGTGCCACTGAGAGCACCAGTAACTTCTCAAACAGCAAATTGGCGGGGGTCCCGGGTGTTGGACCCCCACCAATCAAATACTGATGACCCATCCAGAGGGTAGGTCATCAATTAAAAAGTGTCGGAAAACCCATTTATTCAAATTTCCAAAAGAAACTCAGCAGAAAACTAAGGTTTAGATAAAAATGTTTCTTCATAGCCAAACGAGTGCTTTATTAATAATTTCTACGGAACTTCTTGTTTGATATTGGTCATCATAATTGGATCATAAATGATCATGCTAAAAATATAGATCTCTTTTCATATAGCCAGATGCCAAGCGCTTGAGATTTGCTTTCAACATCTTTCCAGGCCTTCACTCCAAGACCATCACTTATTGAAGATTTATTTGTGCCAAGGGGACTGGCATCTTTGTCCACCAGACTCCTATTCAGACCGATGAACGTCAAAGATCCACAGACTCGTCTTAGAAGGACTGCCATTACCTGTCAATTACAATCTCTTTCTGTCGTATTAACCCTTCTTTGATCTTCAGCAGGGACTCCCACTTGGAGACGTCTTGGCTCACTGGCACAGTAGAAAACGCTGGCCTTGTAGGGGTCGTTGCAGCCTGCAGTAGAAGAAATGACATGTCACACAGGAACGTTAAGAATCACCTCACAGCATCTGACAAGTTCTCTGTCAGTATCTGCACAATAATCCAGGACACCCAAGAGAAGCTACAATGTCTTTTACATACAAATCTGACTAAACAAAAAACCTCCAATGAAAGAGAGGTATAGCCAAACACCATCCACTTCTATGGGGTCTAATTATGGGTGGCTCCATGCCAAACAGAGGTAAAATGGCGACAATTCCATGCCACTTACCCATCAACTATTTTTTCACTGAACCCTTTTTTTTCTCCTCAGTCGATGGTAAATGCCCCCTCAGCTAATGCAATGACCCTGGATCTATGGAAGTCTACACTGATGTATGGAATAACTGCTGGGTAGTCACAGCTGTAGTGCCTATTACATGTGTACCAACCATGGCCACCGACACAGGGAGTCATTAATAGCTGGCGAGAAGGAGGAATCTGAACATGCATGTAGGAGTGGTCTCATTTATGATACTTTCCAGCCCAAATGGTCCTTCAAGTCATATTCAGATGCTGTGCCATATAAAGCTTCATATAAAAAGTATTGCAGGCCCACGCATTTCAAAACTGATACTGTGTCATGCAGCGCCCTCTTTAGGCCATGCATGGGGTATAACGCAGTGCATAGAAGTGTTCCTCTAAATACAGGGTACTAAAAGAGATAATTTCAGTAGACTGGCTACAGCATCAGAATTGACGCTACGCCTTTCAGGTCTCACTGATGGAGTAAAGCCTGTCCGTCTGTGACAAACCTTTGAGAAAATCGTAAGTTATTTTATTCGGGTAGACAATGACTTTGCATGGTTTATGCACTGTGCCCATTAAAGGGTTTCTGTCACCCAACAAAACTCATATTTTTTTTTTTGGATAGTTATATTCCTTATAGGGCGATATAGGAGAATATAATAGTCTTACTTACTTTCATGCGGCCGATTCTTTATAAAACAAAGTTTTCTAATATGTAAATGAGGGCTCTACCAGCAAGTAGGGCGTCTACTTGCTGGTAGCCGCAGCAGAAAACCGCCCCCTCGCCGAAGCAGAAAACTTTGTTTTATAAAGAATCGGCCGCATGAAAGTAAGTAAGACTATTATATTCTGCTATATCGCGCTATGAGGAATGTAACTATCCAAAAAAAAAAAAAAAAGAGTTTTGTGGGGTGACAGAAACCCTTTAAAGTCCCTGAAGAACAGAACTTCTGTTACTACAGGTAGACATTTCACCCATGAATTTCAGAACACGGCCATTCCTAGAGACAAAAGCAAGACCGCCGACTTCACTTCCTACATGTACACAGTGAGACAACTTTATGGCCGGAGTGAAGTACATTCGTGGCACCAAGCCAGCCGGCACGGAGCTATGTGGATTTATACAACGCCAAATGATTATTTTGCAGGATTGCCCTGAGTATCATGTACATATAAGTGCTACAATTTCAGGAATATTCTAGTCCTTAAGTCTAAACCTGGCCACAAATGATAAACTTTTAGCCGCTTGTCTGTCTGACAGCTAGCTCTCAGGACCCCCCATACACAAAGAGGGGAGCAAGCTGCTGCCAGGCCCCTCAGGCAATAGCTTCTCTCTCCTGTAAGCAAAAGGATCGGGCATGCTGAAATCCAGCTGTTCGATCCTTCTCTCGGGGGAAAGAAAAGAGGCCTCCATACACATTATAGATCTAATGCGTATGTCCAGTTTTAGGCCACACTGGTGTTAGGTTCTGTTCCATCAGGTTTCCATTGCTTGACAAACAGAACTTAGGCTACCTTCACATCTTCATTGCTTCACTCCCTCCCCCTATCTCTCCCTTTTCATTCTTGCTCTTGCTCAGTCTCTTATTCCTTTCTTCTACTGTTTCTTCTTGGCTAAGTTGACACTTACCGCCTGTCTTTAACCCCTTGGGGTACTTTTACACTAGCGTTTTTCTTTTCCGGCATAGAGTTTCGTACTAGGGGCTCTATACCAGAAAAGAACTGATCAGGCATACCCCTATGCATTCTGAATGGAGAGTAATCCGTTCAGGATGCATCAGAATGTCTTCAGTTCAGTCATTTTAACTGATCAGGCAAAAGAGAAAACCGTAGCATGCTACGGTTTTATCTCCGGCGAAAAAAACTGAAGACTTACCTGAATGCAGGATCCGGCAATTTTTTTCCATAGGAATGTATTCAAAATACCGGAATGCCGGAACCGTCCTTCTGGTCTGCGCATGCGCAGACCAAAAAAAAGTAAATGCTGGATCCGTTTTGCCGGATGACACCGGAAAGACGGATCCAGCATTTCAATGCATTTTTTTGACTAATGAGGCATTTTTAAGACTAATCAGGATTCTGATCAGTCGGCATACGGAACTGCTTGTCAGATCACTCTGGCTCATTTTCACCTTAAGGACCAGGCTATTTTTTTATTTTTTTTGCAAATCTGACCAGTATCACTTTATGTGGTAATAACTTTAAAACGCTTTTACTTATCCAGGCCATTCTGAGATTGTTTTTTCGTCACATATTGTACTTCATGACAGTGGTAAAATGAAGTAAAAAAAAAAAACATTTTTATTCATAAAAAAATACCAAATTTACCAAAAATTCTATAATACATAGGAATACCTCAAAAAATTGTTATTTTACATTCCCCACATGTCTACTTCATGTTTGGATCATTTTGGGAATGGCATTTTATTTTTTTGGTGATGTTACAAGGCTTAGAAGTTTAGAAGCAAATTTTGAAATTTTTGAGAAATTTTCAAAAACCAACTTTTTAAGGACCAGTTCAGGTCTGAAGTAACTTTGTGAGGCTTACATAATAGAAACCACCCTATTCTAGAAACTACACCCCTCAAGGTATTCAAAACTGATTTTACAAACGTCGTTAACCCTTTAGGTGTTCCACAAGAGTTAATGGCAAATGGAGATAACATTTCAGAATTTCGATTTTTTGGCAAATTTTCCATTTTAATCCATTTTTTCCAGTAACAAAGCAAGGGTTAACAGCCAAACAAAACAATATTTATGGCTCCGATTCTGTAGTTTACAGAAACACCCCATATGTGGTCGTAAACTGCTGTAGGGGCACACGGCAGGGCTCAGAAGGAAAGGAATGCCATACGGTTTTTGGAAGGCAAATTTTGCTGGACTGGTTTTTTGACACCATGTCCCATTTGAAGCTCCCCTGATGCACCCCTAGAGTAGACACTCCAAAAAAAGTGACCCCATTTTGGAAACTACGGGATAAGGTGGCAGTTTTGTTGGTACGATTTTAGGGTACATATGATTTTTGATTGCTCTATATTACACAAGGCAAGGTAACAAAAAAATAGCTGTTTTGGCACAGTTTTTATTTTTTGTTATTTACAACATTCATCTGACAGGTTAGATCATGTGGTATTTTTATAGAGGAGGTTGTTACAGACGCGACAATGCCAAATATGAAAAAATAATGATTTTTTAGTGTCTCCACATTCTGAAAGCCGTATTTTTTTTTTTTTTTGGGTGTCTTGTGTAGGGGCTAATTTTTTTCGAGGTGAGATGACGGTATGATTGTTACTATTTTAGGGTGTATATGACTTTTTGATCGCTTGCTATTACACTTTTTGTGATGTAAGGTGACAAAAAATGGCTTTTAACACCGCTTTTATTTTTATTTTTTTACGGTGTTCACCGTAAGGTCATGTGATATTTTTGAAGAGTATGTTCTTACAGACGCGGCGATACCTAATATGTCTATTTTGTTTTTATTTATTTAAGTTTTACACAATAATATCATTTAAAAAAAAAATAATAATCATGTTTTAGTGTTTCCATATTCTGAGAGCCATAGTTTCAGTTTTTGGGCGTTTGTCTTAGGTAGGGTATCATTTTCGTGGGATGAGATGATGGTTTGATTGGCACTATTTTGGGGTGCATATGACTTTTTGATCGCTTGCTATTACTTTTTGTGATGTAAGGTAAGGTAAGGTAAAGGTAAGGTAAATGGCTTTTTTGACACCGTTTTTATTTTTTACGGTGTTCATCTGAGGGCATAGGTCATGTGGTATTTTTATAGAGCAGGTTGTTAAGGACGCGGCGATACCTAATATTGATACTTTTATTTATACATATACTTAAGTTTTACAAAATAACAGCATTTTTTAAACCTAAAAAAATCATGTTTTAGTGTCTCCATAGTCTGAGAGCCATAGTTTTTTAATTTTTTTGGGCGACTGTCTTAGGTAGGGTATAATTTTTTGTGGGATGAGGTGACGCTTAGATTGGTACTATTTTGGGGGGCATACGCCTTTTTGATCGCTTGATGTTGCACTTTTAGTGATGTAAGGTGACAAAAAAAATAAAAAATTTTAGCACAGTTTTTATTTTTGACGGCGTTCATTTGAGGGGTTAGGTCATATGATATTTTTATAGAGGCAGTCGATACGGACCCTGATGCCGGCGCATGCAGCAGGGGTCCAGCTATCAGTGACTGCCGGACCCCTGCCACGGATCGGGCGGGCACATCTCCTGCACCCGCCCGATCACAGCGCCGTACATGTACGGCGCTGGTCCTTAAGTCACAGACATCTGTGCCGTACATGTACGACACAGGTCCTTAAGGGGTTAAAGCTAAGTCAACAGGATCCATTGCTACATTATTTTAAAATGGAACCCATGACACCAGTGTGAACGGAGCTGTTGGGATGCCGGACATCACTTGTAGGCCAGCCAGATAAACCCAGTTTCTTCGGTAAGATGTGCACTAGTAACTAATTCTATGACAGAGTCATTCAGACTATTGGTTCCTCTAAATGAAAACCTCTAATATTGGTTCCAGGTATGCACCTTTCAGTCGTAGTTCTCTTTCCTGACGTTATTTTATTTTAAAAAACCTAATAAAATTTGACCTTTCAATAAAACAAAAAATGTTGTCAAGTATTAGAGGTCGGACACTTAAAAGAAACTTCATCAGCTCATATTTATAGGAGCAGGCTTGCCAAATACTTAGGAGATGACACATTTCAGAATAGCACAATATGTGGAATACAAATGAGTGATAACAGGGTGATGGATTTTCTCTGCGGCCTAGCTCAGTACCTGTGAAAATTCAAGGAGCATTCCATTAAGTCTTAACCATCTGCATCAACAGGTTTCCTCTTACAAACTCAACCAACCACTCCTATTATCTTTCCACGGTTCTAGTCCAAGGGTCTTGTTTTTAATTTGCCTCCTAAGAAGTGTGCAGGCTTTCAAAAGTTTTCTAATACCAACTTCTTCACATGTGCAGGGCTCTTTTTAACTTTACACATTTACAAATGGTCCGTAAGACCAATAACCGCCCTATTATTTCATGTGCCAATTACTAAAACATAACGTTTAATGAATCCATTGTTAAAAGTATCCAAAGGAAAACAAAGTATTTAAAACTATCAGCTGTGTCACATGGTTTTCTTATGTATGTACCTTTTCCACTACTAAGTACCGCCAGCTATTTGAGCAGGGAGCCGCTATCTGTGCGCTGATTGACGGCTCACTGCTAGCTATTCGTGCGCTGTAGCGCTTCTCATCTCATTCTACTTACTCAGTGAATACCTATGTGCACATACTGTGTTAAAACTCTCAAACACTGCCCCCCGACATGTTTCACCAGTTACACTGGCGTCTTCAGGGAAATCGGGCAGAGTATATTTGAAAAGGGCGGAGATGACTATATGAACTCTCCGTTGATGACATCATTGGTATCGCTAGTGAATCACTAGTCTCAATATTGCCATGTGGGCTTTAGACTTCAGCTAGACGGGCTCCAATTTGACCTGGCACAGCCCATCCCCTCCTCTTTTTACCTGGCTGTGACGCTATGCACGCCTCCTATTGCTTCTATGCGCTGCTGCGCATGAGCGCGGACTTAGTCTTCATATCGCCAGCATATGTCCTCTGCGCATGTTAGAGGACTTAGTCTCTCATCACCATGGTTCGGCCGTTTTCTCTCCTCACATATTGTGAAACTTTGTCTCTTTTTCGTCTCCCAACGGTGTTCTTTGCGCATGCCCTAGTACTTAATTTCCTACTGGTCTCTTTTAGGGAGAAGAGGGATTACTTGGATCTATTTTCCTCTCTATTTATTATATTTAAGGTTTATTAATTATTTTAGCTACTAGATATTCCCTTATTCAATCATGGCATATTAATTCACTGAATAAATAAATAAATATAGTTATTATTATACAGGATTATGATTTCTTAATTATATAACATTATTTCATCATGTTAAAAAGCATTTGGCCGCATTTCTTCTTCATAGTATTCATTATATATGTTGCATCATGTTCATAAATTATTTGAATTTTTAGGATGATCATGTTTTCTTTCACCCTTGATTCTTAGATATAAATTAATCTCATTGTTGATACTGTCCTTCATTGATAGTCTTCTCAAATAAATTATTTGGACCTTCTCACAGTGATTCTTGCAGCCTATCTTTCTTATATTACCTCTATTTTACATGATTCATGGACTCGTGGAGAAGGTGAGTGTGGCACTCTGCGCTTTGATTGGACAGTGCTACAGTCAGGGAGAAGGAACGCCCATTGAGAAAAGGGGCAGTCTCCGCCCCCAATGCTCCAATGCTAGCAATTAGCATACAGAGCTGGAGAATATACTGGGGGCCACAGCAGGCGTACAGAGCAGTGCCCAGGAATAATAGTAAGTTAAGTGAGATCCCTGGGCACCGCTCTACATATCCTGATAGTTTACAATGTTTGGACCCATGAAAGGTCCTCTACTATCATTGGTGGCGCAGTGCGCCCGCCCCTCCTCCTCCCGTCTCTCTTCTTATTGGAAGCGGCGGCGGCACAGGGGGGAGGGGTGAAGTGACTCCTTCTCCCCTGTGCCCCTGTGCTGCTGAGGGAACATGAGCGCGCTGACAGCAGCGCGCTCATGTTCTGTGATGCTAGGCTGCGCAGTAGGGCAGCCTAGTATCGATAAATGTCAAATCCTGGTATTGTATCGATACCGGGACAAAAGTATCGATTGAGTATCGATATTTAGATACCCGCAACAACCCTAGATGAGACTAAGTCCTCTGACATGCGCAGAGGACATATGCTGGCGATATGAAGACTAAGTCCACGCTCATGCGCAGCAGCGCATAGAAGCAATAGGAGGTGTGCATAGCGTCACAGCCAGGTAAAAAGAGGAGGGGATAGGCTGTGCCAGGTCAAATTGGAGCCCGTCTAGCTGAAGTCAAATGCCTACATGGCAATATTGAGACTAGTGATTCACTAGCGATACCAATGATGTCATCAGCGGAGGGTTCATATAGCCATCCCCGCCCCTTTCAAATATACTCTGCCCGATTCCTCTGAAGACGACAGTGTAACTGGTGAAACATGTCGGGGGGCAGTGTTTGAGAGTTTTAAAACAGTATGTGCCCATAGGTATTCACTGAGTAAGTAGAATGAGATGAGAAGCGCTACAGCGCACGAATAGCTAGCAGTGAGCCGTCAATCACCGCGCAGATAGCGGCTCCCTGCTCAAATAGCTGGCGGTACTGAGTAGTGGAAAAGGTACATACATAAGAGATAAAGAGATATATAAAAACCATGTGACACAGCTGATAGTTTTCAATACTTTTTGTTTTCCTTTGGATACTTTTAACAATGGATTCATTAAACGTTATGTTTTAGTAATTGGCACATGAAATAATAGGGCGGTTATTGGTCTTATGGACCATTTGTAAATATATAAAGGCTTACAAAAGAGACCTAAGCTCAGGGTGGCACTGGCTCTCATTGAAGATATCCAGCGGTGTACTATGGAGACCTATTTTCAAGTGATGTTCCATGGGAAAAAACTAGGCAGATTAGCTCATGTCAGCCAAACCAGTGACTCCTCCAAGAGGAACAGCAAACTATCTGTAGATAGCTTCAGGATTCTTTTCCCATGAAGGGCGCAGCGCCACACCCTCTTCAGTCACTTAACCGGCAGGGGCGCTGAGACACACACTTTTCTTTTAATAATGGCCTAGATAAATCGATTTAGCAGTCAAGGATAACCCAATCAAAGGACTAGACAAAAATTCCTATGTGAATTGTGTGCTTGAATACTGGGATAGTTCACCTGCAGCAATCTAGAAAGATGCATTTCTTAAAGGGGTTGTCTGGTTTAGAAAAACTATTTTCAAACAAGGTCATCCTGCGTACATTATATGGACGGTCAACTGATTTCAATGGATACCATCTAAAATCTTCATTCCCTCTTTGGTGGTGCTACAAGGGAACTTAAAACATACAACTCAACCAGTGCAAACTGAGACAGAATTCTGCCACATTTAGTTTAGTAAATCTCCCCTACGGTGTTCAGCTTTCTGGAAATCAAAAAAGGATTGACCAAAGGAAACAACCCCTTTAAGCTCAGGATCGGTAAGTGGTGATTCTGAGAAGCTATTTCATAGAGGAATTACATGAAACAAACCAGACAGCAATCTGAACGCATTTGCAATTACCTCCTCTACAAACTTTCAGCAGGAAACATATCACACACCTTTCCAGTGACATCAAAGTCCTTACTAACATCTTCTGGTCCTTTACACGAGTCAGTACTAAGGGAAAGAACCATTCATTTCAGATTGTTGCCAACTTGTTTTACATGCAGCAACCATCTCTTCTGTATGAGGATAAATGATCACTGCCACAATCATTTGTCCCCACAAAGACTCACTGCTTGCCAATGGCACATCTGTGTTACAACAGGGCGATGTGCTGCCCCCAAATAATTTTAGGACCTGTGTGATAGATGCAATCAACTGATGAAAGAACATGTTCCTGCTAATCAGTGGCATCTTTACACAGTACAATTATTGGGAATGTGCATTCCTATGAACATTTGTCCATAATAATCGTCTTGGTCCTTGGTCCATGTAAAAGAGCCTTTAATAGGCTCAGCTCTCTCTGCACTTTGATAGACATGACCAGGCGTGATTACTTTTTTACTGCTGGGTCTTGTCAAAGAGGAGAGGGCGTGGCAGTTGCAGAGAGGGCAGAGCCTCAAGGTGTAACGACAACGCCCCCGTTGCTCCTAGAGGCTCTTCTGCATATACTAAAACTTCATTTTTCTCAGCAGTGCGGGCACATATATATGAACATGGGACCAACACAGATGCCTTCAGCTGCCAAGCGCACATGTAACAGGTTTTATAGCTACAAATCTGCTGACAGATGCCCTTTAATTAAGAACAATTTCTAGAATATACTTTGGACAATAGACAGAAATGGCAGTTTCTACCACTACCTCCACCACTTTGTAGAGCTTGAGTGGTCACAGAGTCTCAAATGTAGAGCCACTATATAGTCCTATACTTTAACAAAAGTATTGGGACACCTATAGATCAAACCCACAGGAACGTTTATGACATCCCATTTTAAATCAATAGACATTCATATGAAGTTGGTCTCAAACAGCATCCACTCTTCTGAGAAGCGTTTGTACAACATTTTGGAGTGCGTCTGTGGGAATGTTTATCCATTCATCCAGAAGAACATTTGTGAGGTCAGACACTGATGTTTTAGACAAGAGGTCCTGGCTCACAATCTCCATTCTAGCTCATCCCAAAGGTGTCTGATGGTGTTGAGGTCAGGACTCTATGTGGGTCAGTCATGCTCTTCCAAACCAAACTCACCCAACCAAGCCATTACGTATCTTGCTTTATGCACTGGGGCTAGCCATGCTGGAACAGAAAAAGGCATTCTTCCCCAAAGTGTTCCAACAAAGTTGGATGCATACAATTCTCCAAAATGTCTTGGTATGCCTGGAAAACAATCCCACAGCATTAGGCCTCATGCACACAACCGTTCAGTTTTTTGCGGTCCGCAAAAAAACAGAAGCCGCCCGTGTGCATTCCGCAATTTGCGGAACGGAAGGCCCATTGTAGAAATGCCTATTCTTGTCCGCAAAACGGACAAGAATAGGACATGCTATATTTTTTTTGCGGGGCCACAGAACGGAGCAAAGGATGCGGACAGCACACGGAGTGCTGTCCGCATCTTTTGCAGCCCCATTGAAGTGAATGGGTCCACACCCGAGCTGCAAAAAGTGCGGCTCGGATGCGGACCCGAAAAACAGTCGTGTGCATGAGGCCTTATTCCCCTTCCACCAAACTTTTCAGTTGGCATAATGCAGCCAGGCAGGTAACATTCTCCTGGCATTCACCACGCCCAGTCATCCCATCAGACTGCCAGATAGAAAACCGTGATTTGTCACTCCAAAGTACATTTTCCACTGCCCCAGAGTCCAGTGGCGGGGTGCTTTATAACACTCCCCCTACTGCCTGGCATTGTGCCTTCTGATGTAAGGCTTGCATGCAGCTACTTGGTGATGGAAACCCATGCCATGAAGCTCCCGGCACATAGTTTTTGTGCTAATGTTAAAGCAGGAGGAAGTTTGGAACTCTGCAGTTACTAAATCAGAAGAGCGTTGAAGACTTATGCATAACTCACGGTTGATGGTGGAACACCTAGAAGGGTAGACATTTCACAAACTGACTTGTTACAGGACCATGCTGGAATTCAGTGAGCTCTATAGAACATTCTTTCATAAATGTTTGTAAAGACAGACTGCATGGTTAGGTGCTGGATTTTATACACCTGTGGCAATGGGACTGAATGCATCCCAATGCTTTCCTCCACAAACTGTATATTCCTATTGGAGATGTTCACTTGCTAAGCTGAGGAATATGCTCTCTATATCTGGTATTTTGAGAAGATCACAATTTGATAGCGTCTGCTGGTTGGAAAATCTCTGTTGTGCCAAGTTCCATGTAAACAGGGCTTGTGAGAACATACATTACTGGCTGATGCCATCATGTTTCTACTGCTGGGAACAGACACTGTCCCTGGTCTCCAAGACAGTTATATGCAGGAGCACAAGTGAAACTAGAGGCTGAAAAAAGACTAGCTATGCGGACGTCACGCAATACTCCCCAGTCATTCAATATGAACCTAAGTTTACAGGGGAAGGTGAAAGATATGTCCTAAAATATGTCTAACCACTATTGGCCAAGCAGTATTTTTTGTTTTCACTGACAAGGATCCACACTGTTTTTGGCACTAAATACATAGTAACCTCATGCAGCCATACTATAGGCGTGTGGCTGCAGAATATCTGGAATAGCAGTACAACAATTAAAGGGGTATTCCGGTTCTTAGAAGCTAAACTCTATCCACAGGATAGGGGATAACTATCTATCACAAGAACGGGGGCCCTGTACCGCCCCCCCCCCCCCCTCTGAAATATGAACAGAGATGCCAGTCACACATGCGTGCGGCCACTCTTCCATTTCTAAGGGCGTTCTGAGTACAGCGCTCACCTACCTCCAGAATTCCCATAGAAAATAATGCATACCCAAATGGCTGCTCCGTTTATTTCAGTGGGGCTGCCACACTTCTCATGATTGATGGGGGTCCCAGCGGTAGGTCCTCCACTGATCATTGTGACATCCGAGACATTGTGAAAATGGAGATGAATTTATAAATAAAAGACTTTGAATGCTGCGGATATTTACATTTTTTTTTAAAGGGGTACTCCTACCTTAGACATTTATGACATGTCCACAAAGTCAGATGTCAGCACAGTCTCTAACTCCTGGGATGTGTCCAGCCATGGTAATCATTACAAGGGCATTCATCTCTAGAACAAGGGTCCTCCGGCCCTTCATCTCACCTGGTGAGGTGGCAACTGGACATCACATCCAGGAAGAGAATGAATGGGGAGGCGGCTCACCTCCGCGCAGTACATTATAACCCCACATGAAGGTTACTTCACTTTCACACTAGTTCTAGAAATCCGGCAGGCTGATCCGCCAATCTAGCCTAACTCCTGTACAACTGGGACTCCCGGTGGATACGAACATAGATCATCACCACAGAACCTTATCCAGTTCATTAGAACCATGGTGGATTCCGGTGCTCAGAGTATAAAGGTGATTTCACACGACTGCGGGACGCCCATGCTTGTGTTGCAGACCGCAAACCGCTGATCCGCTAAACACGGGCACCGGCAGTGTGCACCCCGCATCGAGGTGCGGACCGATTTACTTCAATGGCTCCGCGATCCACAAGATGCGGCGAAAGATAGGACATGTTCTATCTTTGTGTGAGTGCACCCTTAGGCTGGGTAACACGTTCAGGTTATTGATGAGGATTGATGATGCTTTTGAAGCCAAAAGGCAAGAATGGATCATAAACTGGATCAAAAAACCTGAACATGTAGACCAGTGATGGCCTTACCTCTGGCACTCCAGCTGTGGTGAAACTAGGACTCCTAGCATGTTCCATTCATTTCTGTGACGTTCTGGGAACAGCCAAGCAAGTGTGCATTTTGGGAGTTGTAGTTTTACAACAACTGGAGTGCCGGAGGTTAGCCATCACAGATGTAGACCAACCCTACAGAACATAATATGAGGCTATGAGAAACTGGCCTTACTTGTACAATAGCAACATAACCATGAAAAATGTCAGGTATTCCACTGAATCTGGGTTTTTGTGGGAATCGGTCTATATCCTCCCATCCCTCTCTATAGGATGATGTTCCTCTGCAGCTTTCTGGCTTGAGCATAGCTGTAGTGCCCGGCACTTGAACCTGGTCCTATCAGAAAGCCTGCTTCTATGTACAAGTGGTCATATTATCAGCCCATTACCTCAATCACATCCTCCGCACAGAAATATCATTATTAAGGGTATTTTCAGATTTGTGGGTGGAAAATCTACAGTGTATATAACATTTACAGCAAAGTGAATGGGGTCTTAAATCTCATCCACATCAGTGGTGTTCTGGGCATAGCCTAACATTGCAACAGATGTCAACCATGCAGTTCCTGGGCTGGCCAGAAAGTGTTCAATTTAAAGGGTTTCTATAGATCACTACAGATACTGGTCAGATCACATAGCTATTCGGGCAATAATGTAGAACAGTATACCTGTGGTAGCTAACCGCTATCCCTAGCTGGAAGTTTGGCAGAAACTATGTAGTCAATGGGGGTCATTTATCAAAGGTTGGCACAGGCCTCATCATAAATTAGGCGCACCTCTGGCAGTCCATGAGAGAGAAAAAAGTGAATAGAAAGGTTTAAATAACTATTGAATGGATGGTTGCATGGACTGTCAGCATGGCATCATGTCTTGGCGAGTGCTGTGTAGGCATGCTGTCATGCTGACAGTCCATATGACAATATTGTGAATACTTAAATGGTCACTAACATTTTATGCAATTTTGCATAAATTAATAGTACAGGAGACCACAAGAAACTTTGCAATATATCTTATCTGTTGCTCTGTTCCGTGGCCCTGCAGAAAAAAAAAATATATATATAGAACATGTCCCATTCTTGTCCGTTTTGCAGACAAGAATAGGCAATTCTATAATGGTCCGCCCGTTCCATAACTGTGGAACGTTTTTAGTTCCATTCAATCAGTATTTCTGGAGTGTGGGAGCAAACCAGAGTACCTTGAGGAAACTCACAGAAACACGGGGAGAACATACAAACTCCATGCAGATGTTGTCCTTGGTCGGATTGGAACCTAGGACTCTAGTTCTAACCACTGAGCCACCATGCTGTGCAATCAGGGATGTACTGCCGATAATCAATAGAACTGAATGAGGCAGGAAGGACTGCGGTACCATTGGAGCAAACGAGCGTTGATGGATGTTTATCTTCAGTGCTCGTCCTGCATTGTAATAGGCCCCATACTTATAGCATGCTCCCTTTTATCAAAAGAAACACCTAATTACTTTGCTATTATAGCTAACACCATGTTCGGAAAAGGTCACACGATTAAAGAAATATTCCCTTCATCCGTCAGACTGCAACAAGAGCAGAAATGCTTTTATCATCCCCGAAGATAAACCAAAGCAGCATTCTGCCTCTCAAGCCAACTGTGACCTTCAGTGTCCATGGAGCTGGCTATCTCCTCTCAGTTATCTCTGCTTGTCTCAAAGCCTTCCTAATCTTTATTTTCTTGGAAGAGCTCTCCGCACATGGAAGGCACAAACGCCTCGTTCTGCTTGGCGTGTGAAGTGATTGTTTTCATTCCTGATCAGTGCCTGCTTGTTAGCTGGCTTTACACGCAGCAATCCACTCTGCATGGGGACGAATGATCGTTACTACGATCGTTCATCCCCTAACAGATTCATTGTTCGTCCGCAGCACATCCCTGTTTACAGTTACGTCAGGGCTCGACAAATCCCAGGCGCCAGGTCGCCATGGCGACCAGGAATTTAGTCCTGGCGCTTGGGTATTTGTCAGCCCGTTTTCAAAGGTGCCCGGGCGATGGGTGAGGAGCTGCCGTTCTGTCCGGAGGCAGCACCGTTTGAAACAGCTCATCCAGTCAGTGAGGCACAGCACACAGAGAGCGAGACGCTGGCAGCAGGGAGGGGAGGGGCTCGGGAGGAGTGTAATCTGATCCTAGAGTGGAAGCTGCTTCTGCCAGCCCCTCCCCTCCCCGCCCACCAACCAATCAGAGCTGAGGCAAGGCAAGCACTAGCAGCTCCAAGTCACACAAGTAAGTACAGGGAGTCTAAGTAAGAAAGAATCGAATGAGTCACAGGTTAAAAGAATCTAAAGATCCGACTTGGTTAGTGACTCATTCGATTCTTTGAGTTAAAAGAACAGGTTACACTGAGGCTGTGCTGATGCTTTTGCAGCAGTGATAAGACAGTGACAGGACACAGTTTAGATTACAGTGTGAATTAACCCTTTAGGATCAAATTGGCTTCTCAAGGAGATCTATATGTTAAAGGCATCCCTTCTCCTGTCTCATTCAGTAGCTATAGAACTAAGGCTACTTTCACACTTGTGGCAGGATGGATCTGGCAGGCGGTTCACCCTGTCAGATCCGTCCTTCCGCTGTTTCGCCGGACCGCAGCTCTGACCCCATTGACTATAATGGGGGCAGAGCTCTGGCGCAGCACGGCAGTGCATGGTAAAAGTACTGCATGTCCAACTTTTTAGTCCGGCGGCCTCTCACCGCGAACTGCCATGCTGCGCCGGAGCTCCACCCCCGTCCCCATTATAGTCAATAGGGTCTGGGGACAGAGCGGCGGTATATGTAACATGGTATACAGCATTATTGGGGGGGCTCTATGGAGAAGTGGGGGGGAAGCACTATGGGGGCACCTACTGGGGGCTTTATGACACGGCTCCGCCTGGCTCCTAACTTTTTTAGCTGGCTCCTAGATTCCAAGGAAATTTGTCAAGCCCTGAGTTACGTACATTTCAGCGTGCAACTGAGCATCTGTCAGTGATGGAAACCCGCTGACTTGGAAGGAATTGTCTGATTTGCAGTCCATAAGGGACTGCAAAAAGTGCCCATCACGCTTGGAACATACATGCATTACAAGGGCAGCCACTTGATGTTAATGCAATATTTCATATTCTGGCCATCCACATAATGGAAAATAAAATGTGATTCACCAGACAAAGCCAACTTCTTCCATTGCCCCATAGTCCAGTTCTGATGCGCTCATGCCCACCGTGGGCATTTGTGGCAGTGGACAAGGGTCTGCACGGGCATTCTGACCAGTCTGTGACCTTTCTATCATCATCAGTATTAAAGTCTATGGACATCTTCGGGGCAATTTTTTTACGAGCTGAAATTTACTTTACAGTTTTTGTGATATATGTGGTTAAAATCAGTCTATTTGCAGACTGTCCCTCCTGAGTTCCCTGGAGCCTTATCTCTGATCTCCTGACCTCATAAACATTTATTTAAGCCTAAAGCTATAATGACCCTTGCCCACTGCTGAAAATGCCTCACCACTGTATACCAGAAACACTCCACAAGACCTTTTTAGAGATCCTGTGACCCAGTCATGCATAAATGCCAAAAACATGCCATCACGAATGATAACTACAGCAGAGTACAGATTTACAGCGGAGTAAAGCATTTTCCAAATGATAATCTGATGAAGTGGTTTTACTTTACAGCTGGAGCACTGACTAAATGCACAGAAACAAGCCTTGAATATGAACACTAACATATCTAGGAGGAGACCAAGATATCTCCTTTAAAGGACATGTCAGGAGCACTTAGGACACTTTTCGAAGTAAAAATGTAGCAACCCCCAGAGAATAAATGCCACAACCGCTTGGTCAACAGAGATTTACACTTTGTTACTTCAGTGTTTTTCTACAATCATGAGACAATGGGTACATGCAAGCAGTTCCTAATCAACATCATATATAAAAGAAAATGCATTGTGATAGTTACATGCTAGATATATATATATATATATATATATATATATATATATATATATATCATAATACTTGTACTGTATGAAGTTTGCAGATCTATATGTGCATTTCATGGTACAGTACTACATCCATATATAAATATTAAAGAGGACCTTTCACCGATCCTGACATTGTGAACTAAGTATCATGACATATACAGCGGCGCCCGGGGATCTCACTGCACTTACTATTATCCCTGGGCGCCGCTCCGTTCTCCTGCTATGTCCTCCGGTATGTTCGGGGACTTGGTTATAGTAGGCGGAGTCTGCGCTTGTTCTGCTGGGCATCTCCTTCTCCTAGGCTGTAGCGCTGGCCAATCGCAGCACTCAGCTCATAGCCTGGGAGAAAAAAACCTCCCAGGCTGTGAGCTCTGCTCTGCGATTGGCCAGCGCTACAGCCTAGGAGAAGGAGACGCCCAGCAGAACAAGCGCAGACTCCGCCTACTATAACAAAGTCCCCGAACATACCGGAGGACATAACGGGAGAACGGAGCGGCGCCCAGGGATAATAGTAAGTGCAGTGAGATCCCTGGGCGCCGCTGTATATGTCATGATACTTAGTTCACAATGTCAGGAAGGTCCTCTTTAAACACTAAAGAACATACAAATGAAGAAAAAAAAATTCTATCAGGACAGATAATCTACCTATTGTTCTCTATTCCAAACGGAGTAAAAATTTGGTAAATGCTTTAGGTGTAATCTGGAGAAGAGTGAATCGATTCTAAGAAATAGATTTGTCTCATTGGTAGGACTTCACCTGGGGGGAGGGCTGTCCCTGTAAGTGAAGAAGTGTCCACCCGACGCCAGATTGACAGGGCTGAACATTTAGCACAGTCCTGACAATTCTCTGCCTCTGCTCCAATTAGTCGACCAGGGGAGGTGCAGGGCTGCTATACTTTCGAGTTGGGATGCCTGTGCAGTCGCTGCCCCGAAACAAAACTTTTGCCTTTATTCCTCTAATTGGAGCAGTGGCAGGGGCAGGATATTGTCAGGGCTACGCTAAATGATCAGCCCCGTCAATCTAACGGCAGGTTGGCACTTCTTCACCTGCAGGGACAGCCCGCCCACACACAGGTGAAGTCCTGCCAATGAGAAATCAATTTTTCTGAATCATATAGCTCATCTCTAGTGTAATCTTTCTTTTCTAACTATACTGTTTGGCTCTGTGTGTGTATGTTCAGGGCATGCAGTGGGGTCATATGCTGACCTTATCTATAAAGAACTAAAGATCATCAGCCATCTTTCCCGATTTCTCCATACACATGCACACTTGGCCGAGCATACATGTATCTGAATGGGAAGAGGAGAGAGAGCCACTGCCAAAGACAGTGAGAACAATGGATTGGACAGGCTAAATTCCAGCTACCTGACCCCTAATTCCTCCCGACATCTACTGTGGGGGAACGTCAGGAGGTCCCCATACACATTCCTTGCAAGTCAGGGATTTGCGCAAGGTCATTGTAGTATTCAGTTACACTAGTAACAGAGAAATGCTGTTAATAAGCTTTCACCATTGTAGTAAGGCTCCATGCACATGGCAGGTGCAAGCCCTATGTGGCACACACAAGGTGCCTACAGCACCATATTCCGGAATTTAGGTCCTTTAATTACTTCTGTACATAGCCTCTATGAGCCACTGATTTTTTTTCCCCCTAGAGGCAAGGCTTCTAGGGGAGAATAACTCTATAATACAGAATGCAATGGAACATGCCATGGTTATAACTTGTAAAGGCACCAGGAACACCAGCAAAGAATAAAAGAACAAGACGTAATAAATATAACAATTTGTCATCTGTACTACCATTACCTGCATTTATCAGAAATGTCAGAAGCAGAAAGACAAGAATCCCCTTTCATTGGAGCTATTATTTACCCACTGACCTTGAAAAGACCTTCATCTTCTGTACCCAGGCGCTTCATCACACAGAGGGAAGGTGCGGACAGACACAACCGAAAATATTTATAGTGTCATGCCTATCCTCAAGGGGCCGCACACTCATGAGCGACATGTGCCTAAATATACAGGGCTCATGGATGCTGCAGGATGCGTCCTCGTGAGTTTTCTGAATGTTGTGTACCCATGGAGATACATACAGCACTTCAAGAAATGGGGGGGGGGTCTCAAGCAAGATATAGGTATAAAAACACCTGCGTAGTAAATGCTATTAGGGATGGAAACGCAACAAAACTTTAGACTGTTAACTTCTCAGAAAAGCTTAGGGTATGACCACAAGGTACGGCCCTGCTGTGGTCATCAGTGTCTGATCGGTGGGGCTCGGACATCTGGGACCCCTGATCAGCTGTTTGAGAAGGTACCCGTGCCCCTGTGAGCGCTGCAGCCTTCTGCCTGCTCACTAACCACAGCGCCGTACATTGTATAGTGGCTTTGCTTGGTATTGCAGCTCAGCCCCATTCAATTCAATGGGGCTGAGCTGCTCCTAGGCCACGTGACAATGAATATGACGTCACATGACCTAAGAAAAAATCTGAGACACAACGCTACTGCAAGCACCCCTGCTTTCTCAAACAGCTGATCAGAGGGGGTCAATGGTGATGAACCCCCACCGATCAAATACTGAGGACCTGTCCTGTCCTGCGGTCATCAGTAATAAAGTATCGAAAAACCCCTTTAATTGGCGGAGTGGCACGCTCAATACTGTGCAGCCATTAAGAATACAGACCTACTGAGCAGTGCAGTGTCATTAGTTTAGAACAGGCAGCCGCAGACCGTATGACCGCAATGAGTGGTACGTAATGAATAGAGGAAACGCAACAGCCACGGCCTCTATTAAATCATGTTATTGCTGGGTATGCTCAGGCATAGCAGAGCTCTGTCAGTGAAAAGTATCACTCAGGGGTTGTTTTTCCCCCTGAAACTGGGGCTCCTATGGACAAAACTGAAAAAGAAACACCATATTTCTCTAAATGACATATTATTAAACTGCTCTATGTCACAAAAACACTGGAAACAATATTTTGGTGGCCCAGATCCGGCAAGGTTCAGCCTGCCGGATCTCTCTGCATTGCAGTATTGCCAGAAGCTTGTAATTCTCCCTCCAGCCCCATTAACTATAATAGGGACCGGCGGAGATCCTGCTGCACCCCAGCAAATACGCAGAGGATCGGCCGGACGAAAAAACGCTGCGCACAGCAGTTTTCTTCTGGCTGAATTTCAGCATATTTGCCAGAATGCAGCTGGTTCTCCAATGGTCCCCATAGGGTCCGTTCAGACGTCCGTAAGTGTTCTGCGGTCCGACCACAAAACACTGACCCCGCACATCGCCGGCACTTAATAGAGGATTCCTATTCTTGTCCGCAGCTGCGGACAAGAATAGGACATGCTCTATTTTTTTGGGGAGCCGCGGACCGGAAATGCATGGGTCCGCACCCATTCCGCATAACTGCGGAACGGATCCGGACCCATTCTACGGATGTCTGAATCTTAATGGTACTGGACGGAGAAATGCAGAGCGATCCGTCAGGCTGTATCCTGCCAGAATAGCCTGCAGCATCTCTAGGACTAGTCTGAAACTAGCCCAACTGCAAAACCCATCCAGATGAATGAGTCAATTGTGGAAAACAAATCTGGCCTCCTTTAGGACGTACTTATGCGCAGCTATTTGCCAAAAGTGCTACATTGCCCTGAAATCCATGGGTCCAATGCTGAAGGCCATTTCCTCCATGAAGAAGTAGCGTTAGTTATTAAAGTAAATTAAGTACGAAGTATTAGACCAACAAACTCCTGCAATATACTAAAATGTAAAAAAGTACAAGAAAAGCATTATAACTGTGAGGAACCACGGTATGACCTCATGCGCTTGCTAGGGTAACAGGGCGCTAACGATCAGCACATGGCATCGTATGCCAGTGATCATACTACTAATGGCAGCGACTTGCCGGCATGAGCCGTCTCATCAGATTTTGTTTAATGTAGTGGCATTAATGAATTTTCCTTTTTAGGGAAGGTATGAACAGGAAACCTCCAGCTGACATTACACTGTGATATAGCTGTAAAACCTACACAAATCTTTCACTGGAGACTCCTGTGTAAATTCTGCTGTGCAAGACTAAAGGAGGAGGGGGAAAAAGTGCTGCGTGTAGGGACCATAGTCATGAACCAGAATCCAACCAAATGTGAACTAGCTGGATAAATGGACGGACGTGATAGAGATTACTGACGTACCGAATGGTGACAACTTTTCCTGTAAATCTTCCCCATTGCACATTTTCAGCTCAGATGATCTTGGCACCAGGGGGGCACCTGCATGGGGTTTATATACTTTCCCAAGGAGTCTCCAGATACTCTAATTTCCTCCTAAACTTCAAAAACAAAATGACTCATTTCTTATAAAAATGGCCCTATAGTCTATGGTGGAGACTTATAAAGGGAATTATTAAAAGGTGTTGTCCCATGACAACAACATGTCCCATATCTACAGGGTAGGGCCTATGGGTTTAATTGACCGCTGGTGCCCCAGCTAATCACGTTCCGTCATTTGAATGGAGAGGCAGACATGCATGTCCACCACTCAATTCAACTCTATAAGACTGCCAAAGATAGCTGGCACAAGCTCTTAGCTCTGGCACAAGCTCTTAGCTCTGGCACCCTAACAAAGGTGTGTCTGCCACTCCATTTAAACGAGGGTACACAGACCCATATTCTAGGGATCAGGAGGGGGGCAATAGCGAACCCCCACAGATCAGACACATATTCCATATCCTATGGGTGATAAGAATATGTTTTTGTCATGGGAAAACTGCTTTAAAGTCTGCATTGCCGTAATTTGCGCCAAATTTATCAAATGTTGCATGATATTTGACAAATTTGGTGCACCTTTAGTCTAAGGCCTCTTTAACATGTCAGTGAATCACGGACAGAACACATAACCATTGACTTGAAAGGGGTTGCCCCACGATAAATATCTACAGTTATTCAATAAAATGTATCTGTATAGCGCCACTGAGAAGGCCGCACATGCTCATTCTTCAGCTGCCTCCTGAGCAGTGATGGGGAGAGCATGGACACGCCTCCTGAGCAGTGATAGGGAGAGCATGGACACGCCTCCTGAGCAGTGATAGGGAGAGCATGGACACGCCTCCTGAGCAGTGATAGGGAGAGCATGGACACGCCTTCTGAGCTGTGATGGGGAGAGCTGAGACACGCCCCCTTAGCTGCAGCAGAAAGGACACCCCCCTTGAGCTGTAAGCTTGATATAAATCTAGCAGAGCAATGAATGGATTACAGATCTCTCACACCCATTATAGTCTATGGGTCCATGAAAATCATGTTTGATCTGTGGTTTTCATGGATCATTGCTAGGAGATGCTCTGGAATCCAGTTTTCAGCTGAGCAGTGTCGGTGGAATACAGATGGCACCCAGAGTACTAAGAGCTAATGCACACGACTGTATGCATTTTGTGGTCCGCAAATTTTTTTGCGGACCTATTGAAATGAATGGTTCCACATATGGTCCCAAAAAAAAACAAAAACTGAACAGACACAGAAATAAAATACGTTCGTGTGCATGAGCTCTAAGGATAATTTCATACTCCAGCAGGCTGTCCTGGCAGAGAACAGTCTGCCAGCATTCTTCAGATCCAGCACAACTGGGGAGTGTTGCGTGTCAGCCAGACCCCATAGACTATAACGGGATCCGGCGGGGATCTGGCAGCTTCCCAGCATAAATGTCGGTATTTGGCAGGACACAAATCGTTGCACGCAATAGTTTTTGTCCAGGTGAATTCCGGCAGCGGGGAGCAGCCATATCCCGACCAAATCCCATTATAGCCAATGAGGTCCGCCAGTGTGTGGCAATATCCAGCTATGCTGAACCCAGAGGACTCCGGGAGTCTGCTCTCTGCCAGAACAGCCTTGTCTGATCAGCTTTGCCGGAAGTATGAAACTAACCGAACCACGCTCACTTTTCAAAACTGGAGTGTTGTAAAAATGAAAAATGTAAGCTAAGCAAAAATAAATAAATAATAAAATGCGCAAAGCCCTATTTTTCAAACATTTTAAAGAAGGGCGCACAGGGCTTCATAAATCCCATCCCCCCAAAGTGTCTGAGATGGGAAAAGCAGAATGACACTGGGGACAGGGACTGGTGGCCATGCTTGTACTATGAACGCAATGGGGGAAAAATAATGAATTAGGAGACACCGGTCTTATACAAAGTCTTCATGCTATAAAAATGAAGTATATCTTCCAGCTAAACTGTATATGCAGTAGGCACACAAGCACAAAGCTGTCTATACAGTCCCCAGCACTGATGTATCATTAGGAGGCTTCCCTGCTACAATGCTGCAAATCCAAACGGCAGCATTCCAGAGTGATGTCAATGGCCGTACAGCCGGCCCCCTCTCCCTTCCTTCCACACCTCCTCAATTGTTCCCATAAACTGAGTGACAAACTTCAGGCATTGCCACACAACTCCAGGAAGGGCGGAAAGAAGAGGCACTCCGACCTAAACAATAAGGTAAGGCTTTGTGTGCCAGTCTGAACAGGGCAGAGCCGTCTCCTCTCGTGTATGTGGTGCTGTCAGATAACAGTCCAATTATGTCCTCATCACGTAGGACGCATCTTTCCCAAAAATTCCTACCGGGTACAAGATGACCCGGATTTGGGCATATTGTGCACCCTCGCCTCAGATTTATTAGCAATCCTGATCACAATAGTAAAATGATATACATTCTGATAAAAATATACGGCAGATGTGGGGACATTCCTCACAAAGTAACCAGATCAGTCTCTGGAGGGAAAAACTCCATGAATTTGGCAGGGGTCTGAGGGGCGACATAGTGTAAAGAATCTAAACTGTGGGGTTTTCTGCTTATTACTGAAATATAATCAAAGCATACCGTACAGTTCACAAGCTGGGCAGCTGCGCGAGGCGAGACGGACTGGGCATGTAGTTTGTCATCCTCTCAGTGGAAGAGGGAATGTCTCTATTCGCTAACAGCAAGCACATATATTGAAGTTTGTGAGAAATCAATATAAAAAGGTGCAAAAGTTTGTTTCTTTACATGATGACTAAACCTGATGTATGGATATAAGACCAAGGCGTGTACATGTATCAATGGAGTGAAGGAGGAAAAGAAATGTAGAGGCAAGGCTAGTCAACAGTCTGCAGACTTCTGAAACTGCCTTTGTTGCCCATGGCAACCAATCAGAGCACAGCTTTCATGTTTCAATTGCAGAATACAAAATGGAAGCTGTGCTGCGATTGGCTGCTATGGGCAACAGAGACTTACTTTCCCTGTACTGAGTGTTTGAGTGGTAGTCCAGATGTGCACCCCAGCACCCAGTGGTTACCCATGGGTGTGGCGCACACAACACTTCAGTCGTCTTTTCTTCTGAGCTCTCCTTCCATGGTGCAGAGGAAATGGAAGGAATTCCTCAGAGATACAGTGAAATATAGTAAACTGCATGCGTGCACTTCCTGGGAATTTCACGAGTCCTCCTATTCCCAGACGGCAGGACAAACGGCACATTCCCTCTACTAGAGACATTAAATCGATAAAACATAATGCGTCAGCGCCAGGCAGCTCTACAGAGTCACCTGCTAATGCAATGATCCATTGTTTACCAGGAATAACAGCGGGAGTCCCGCCAAGGCAGCCAGCACAACAGAGGACCTATGTATTTTCAAGTATTTTTAACCTCTGTACTTTTCCCACTCCTGACCTTCTCTAAATCCCCGGTTATCCGTAACCTGCTCATGTGGGTTTAGGGGGCACAAACACCATGGGAACCATGGGATTAGTGGAAATATGCCTGCAAACCGATGACAGGCCAGGACTAGCTGGACAGCCTCCCGGTCTAGGTGGGATTAGGTAATAAGATACAGAAATCTTTGATACCAAATGGAAATTTATGTCCACATCCACCAATCACAGCGCAGGTTTCATTTTACCACAGCAGTTTATGACATGGAAGTAGAGCTCTTGATGATTGCTTTGGGCAACAGGGAGAGATGGTTTACATAAGCTCTGTATGTTCATGGCCCCATAAATGATCGATAGACATCACATAATACTAAAAAATACCTCAGACTGATGTTACTACTATTAGTATTATTTTGTTGTTCAGCTCACGATGTGAAGACGCAGATAACAGCTTGCACATCACAGCACGTCTATATGCTTCTGGTTTATGTCTCTGTCTGAGAATTCGGTATAAAGCCAAGAGAAAGCTGAAATATCACAGTGCCCGGACTCATGGCATGTGTTTCTTGGCCTAATATGGACTAGAGAATACACTATACTTCATGTGTAACACAGAGAACATTCACTAAAAATCCACAAGATGAGAACTCAACCACAGGATGAGAATACACAGTACAACATGTCCCGCTACACACAGTGAAACCTCTTCGAGAAGACCACCCGCTTATCCAGACCACATTTTTAGGTTCATCACATATTATGCATACTAAATAACACTTTTCAATGCAATTGTGGGTGAAGGTCTCCAAGAGGTTCCCCTGTACATGTCAGACTCCTCAATGACCACGTTTGATGGCTTCCAGCTGCATGCTTTACAGATCACCTCACAGTTTGGCTATCGCTAACATTATTAACTCTAGTTGACGATCAATATCCATGGAGTAAAGGAGAAATGACTTGGCAATGTTTCCTATACGAATAAAGTTATAAAGGTTCAATCCAAGGTGTTTTTAAAGAAGTGATTGGTTATAGATTTTAAATGGAAATGGCATGTATTAATTTGCACGATTCACTTTCACTATGAATGTCTAACTTTCACTCTCCTGCTCACCCAGCTTTACCAGAGGATCTCTAAAGTCAGGGAGAAGCCTAAGGTCCTCCTTACCCTCGGGAAGCACTCTCTCTCCTTCTGCACTTCTTCTATAACCCATCACCTGTACCTCTCTGTCCTTCTGTAGCCATGGATAAAGTCCAGCACATTACCCGATCTGCAATGAGGAGAGCCTCAAATATTGAGGTCAACCAGCAGACCCGGCAAAACCTACAAGAACTCTTTGTCAATTTCTCTCTTATTCTCATCTGTCTTCTTCTCATCTGCATCATTGTGATGCTCCTCTGAGGTTCTCCGACCAGACAGACTAAACCGCCACCACAACGATGTGATGTAAAATTTATCAACACGTGCCTTTTCCTGGCTTTGCATGTAGTCTCATTTCTTTTCACTTGTAAATTGATATTTATATTATTATGGAAAAACCCTTGCTGTAACATTTCATTTCCTACCATGCAATCCCGTATAAGCGTTCGGATTTGTAGTGTGTCCCCATATGGAGTGCTACTACTTAAATAAAAGTATGTTCACACCACAAAATGTCACTTCTGACTTTAGCGCACACCTGGATATGCCAGCATTCCCCTCAGAAAAAAAGTGTATGGCTGCATTTTGTTGTCAGATTGTACAGCCCTCCTTCAACCAAGTGTGCGTGTTTTTTTCAGTAGGTAAACGGGAATAAGCCACTGATAGCCCCCTCTGGCACTACCTCATCTCACATGGGAAGAAATGCTTGTTCATGCTGAAATTCAACATGTCTGATCCTTCTTTCTCCTAACATCAGTAACTGGGAGAGGGGATCTAATGTGTGTGGCCACCTTAATGACAATGGGCTGGTAAGCATCCACTTAGAAGCCTCCTTGAGGTGCTAAACAGGAGACCAGACAACGTGTAGTGACTACTCTCCCATCGTGAGTGCCTGGTGATATTCACTTGAGAGGAATAACTTAAAAGAGAACCTCATCAAAAAGATAGATCACAGCAATGGGTTTCTTTTAAGGATTTTGAATCCTTGAAAGAAACCCATTGCTGTGATCTATGTTTTTGATGACTACGGGGTTGGGAACCCTATCCGCAGCAGAAAAAAGCAGAACAGCCACAAAGTTTATTAAAAAAGAACCTGTCATCAGGAAATGCACTGTAATCTGCAGGCGGTAGGTTATAGAGCAGAAGGAGCTGAGCACACTGATTTAGAGCTTTAAGGGAAGATTCAATGAAGCTTGTAATTTCATAGATTTACATTTCTGCTCTTTCTGAGCTCAAGACAGCCTATTCGACTTTTTATCAGTGATTGATGGCATTCCCTGAATAAGTGAGTATATATAGTTAGCTGTCAGTCACTGATAAGAAAGCCCCCTTGTACAACTGAGCTCAGAAAGAGCAGAGACTTCAATGTATAAATTATAAGTTTTGCTTAATGTTTTACCACAAAATTATATAACAATCTGCTCAGCTCCTCCTGCTCTAGTCTATAGTATGCTGCATTGCATGGTGACAGGTTCTCTTTTAAAAAAATAAAAAAATAAATCCCTGCATCCCTGACTTCTTTAACACACTTCTTGCTACACACACAATAGCTGTCCTCCCATAGTGGTAGAGAGTGGATGGACAACTCTGGGGACGTTTATCTTGAAGGAAAAGAAAGGATCAAACAGATAAAAATCCAACACCTTGGGCATTTGTTTCCACAGACCAGTCACCATGAAATGCAGTGCAACCTGCAGGCAGCATGTTATAGAGCAAGAGGAGCTGAGCAGATTGATAGAGAGTTTTATAGGAAATAGTTCAACATTTTAGAAAACATTTATGAGACAAGAAAAAGACAGTTCACATTTATCGTAGCACTGTAGACTATCAGGGATTATCACATTAATGAGGAGAAAGCAAATGTGGCCAGTTGAAAAGTTCAGAACGGCATAATATTGTCTAAGTGCCATGGTAACTCACTGATGAACGGCATCCAAAACTCAGGGTAAAAATGAAAACCGCGACTTCTCTTTCGAAACCCATTATAAAATTCTGTAATCATGTCACGTAACTTTATATTTGTACTAAAAATAAGAAACTCTGCTTGACAAAACAGGAATAAAATATTAGTATGCTTATCAGCCTGGGACCCAAATTGCATTCATTCAAGTACCAATGACATCTAGTCACTTAAAGGGATCCTGTCACTCGCCATTTATACACTAAACCACCAGCATGTCGTCATACTGCTGGGGAATAGCACTCTGAACAAGTCTCTATCAAATATCTTCATATAGCATTAAAGGGGTTATCCGGGAAAAGATATCCTGAGGCTAGGCCATCAATATCAGATCGTTAGGGGTCAGACACCCAGGATGCCCATCGATCAGCTGTTAGAAGAGGCCAGGCTTTGCATGAGTGCCACGGCCTCTTCAATGGACCTGAGCTGTAATACCAAGCACGGCTGTTATACAATGTACGGCGCTGTGCTTGGTAAGCCGCAAGGAGGCCACAGCGCTTACCAGATCTCAGGTGAGTGCCGCAGCTTCCTGAAACCGCTAAGGATAGGTCATCATTATCTTTTGTATAAACAGTGTGACTTCACTGTGCACGCGCCAGATGCCAGTGGCTCTTCACCAGTAATTTACATACACAGCCTGCATTAGAATTACTTCTACCTCATACTACAGCAGGGATATGCAACCTTCAGCACTCCAGCTGCTGTGAAACTACAACTCCCAGCATGCATACTTGCTTAGCTGTCCTAGTAACTCCCACAGAAGTGAAAGGAGGATTCTGGGAGTTGTAGTCTCAGAACAGGTGGAGTGCCAGAGGTTGCCGATACCTGTACTACACCAAAACACCACAACCCATCCAAATGGAAATTGCTGTTCGGGTAATTTCCCCGCTGGAGCCCATTGACTATAATAGGACTCGGCAGGGATCCAGCCCGTTTCCGGCAAAGATGTGGCCGGCCAAATACCGCTGCGGCATTCTGCAGATTTTCAAGAATGTGCAAGTTTAGTTAGATACATTACAATTGTCTACTGGTCCAGGGGGGTCAATAAAACAAATATATAAAATGTACTATCTTCCTAGAGAAAGAAAACAAAATCCAAGAAGGTCAAAGGCTGAAGAGAGCAGAACACAATGGATCTTGCCAACAACAGAGGCCTCAACCTTATGCTGAATTTCGTCCTGATCATCATGGTTCTTCTTCTTATGTTTATCCTGGTAAAACTACTGTGAGAAGCTACGTTTGGAAAACTTACTGTACCATGACCAATAAGAACCGCCAAGGAGGGTATAACCCATCTGGGACTTAAAGTTATAAGGACATTCCTTCCAGACGGTTACTCATTGCTGACAACTGAGATGACACTGGGGCTTTAAACATCCCAGAACCTTTGAGCTGACCAATCTGGTGAATATCCTCAATTACATACAATATCATACATGACCATAAAGCTGGCGTGATGGATGCCATAATGAAATATCTGCCACTACCAGCGCCAAGGATTGGAGCAACCTGAAGTGTCTACAATAAGACAACCCTTATCCATTCCCTCTAAAAATCCCAGATCACCGAGGAGCTGATGAGAAAACCCTGGAAAGAATTACTTGTATATAGCCGTCAACCTTAATATTTCTTGAGAAAGCAGAATGTGTAGGAGGTTACTGTACTAACCTTAGATCTAGCTATTCCTTCACAAGTTAGAGGGCATTAGAACTAAGGCATGCCAGGGAACACTGATATCTAGACATTTACTTGCACTTTTGTATAACTTTTTTCTGAATTCACTTCTAAGAAGTATGAAATCCATAAATTAATAAAATATGTACACTGAGCATCTTGATGATTCTTTATAGATGGAGACTGCTGTTTATGAGATTTAAATTTATCAGTTCTATTCTGAATAACCTGAAAATATCTTTAATGTACATTCAAGTCTCGTCTCATCATTTTATCGTTTTTCCTGCAAGTGTGAATGTGGGATAGGAACAGGTTTTCCACTAGAAATGGTGTGTGCAAAGGCAGAGCTCAGAAGAGGAGAAGTCTATGTAAAAACCCAGCCATAATGGCAACTTCGGATTGCACTGTGACTGTGAATACACATTATCATACCAAATAAAACAACATTTCTGTATCCAATTTTATCAATCTTTGATTACGGTGAGGAACAGAAGTATTTGAACACCCTGCGATTTTGCAAGTTCTCCCACTTAGAAATCATGGAGGGGTCTGAAATTCACATTGTAGGTGCATTCCCACTCAGACAAAATAAAAAAATAAAAAATTCAGGAAATCACATTGTATGATTTTTAAAGAATGTATTTGTCTTGCACTGCTGAACATAAGTATTTGAACACCTGAGAAACAGCAAGAATTCTGGCTCTCAAAGACCTGTTACTATGCCTTTAAAAAGTCCACCTCTACTCCACTCATTAATCTAACTTAGTAGCACCTGTCTGAGCTCTTTAAAGACACCTATCCACCCCACAGTCAGTCAGACGCCAACTACTACCATGGGCAAGACCAAAGAGCTGTCAAAAGACACCAGAGACAAAATTGTGGACCTCCAGAAGGCTGGAAAGGGCTACAGAGCAATTGCCAAGCAGCTTGGTGAAAATAGATCAACTGTTTGAGCAATTGTTAGAAAATGGAAGAGGCTAAAGACGACTGTCAGTCTCCCTCGGACTGGGGCTCCATGCAAGATCTCACCTCGTAGGGTATCACTGATGATAAGAAAGGTGAGGAATCGTCCCAGAACTACAAGGGAGGTGCTGGTCAATGACATGAAGAGAGCTGGGACCACGGATTCAAAGGTCACTGTCGGTCATGGTTTCAAATCATGCATTGCACGGAAGGTTCCCCTGCTCAAGTCATCACATGTCCAGGCCCGTCTGAAGTTTGCCAATGACCATCTGGATGATCCAGAGGAGGCATGGGAGAAAGTCATGTGGTCAGATAAGACCAAAGTAGAACTTTTTGGTCTAAACTTCACTTGTCGTGTTTGGAGGAAAAAGAAGGATGAGCTGCATCTCAAGAACACCATCCCTACTGTGAAGCATGGGGGTGGTAACATCATGCTTTGGGGGGGCTTTTCTGCGAAGGGGACAGGACGACTGCACTGTATTAAGGAGAGGAGGAATGGGGCCATTTATTGTGAGATTTTGGGCAACAACCTCCTTCCCTCAGTCAGAGCATTGAAGATAGGTCGTGGCTGGGTCTTCCAACATGGCAATGACCCGAAGCACACAGCCAGGATAACCAAGGAGTGGCTCCATAAGAAGCACATCTAGGTTCTGGAGTGGCCTAGCCAGTCTCCAGACCTAAATCCAATAGAACATCTTTGGTGGGAGCTGAAACTCTGTGTTGCTCAGCGACAGCTCCGAAACCTGACAGATCTAGAGGACATCTGTGTGGAGGAGTGGGCCAAAATCCCTGTTGCAGTGTGTGCAAACCTGGTCAAGAACTACAGGAAACGTTTGACCTCTGTAATTGTAAACAAAGGCTTCTGTACCAAATATTAACACCGGTTTTCTCAGGTGTTCAAATACTTATGTTCAGCAGTGCAAGACAAATAAATTCTTTTAAAATCATACAATGTGATTTCCTGAATAGTTTTTTTTACTTCTGTCTCTCAGAGTGGGAATGCACCTACAATGTGTATTTCAGACCCCTCCATGATTTCTAAGTAGGAGAACTTGCAAAATCGCAGGGTGTTCAAATACTTCTGTTCCTCACTGTATAAGCAACTTTCCATTAATCAACTTTGTAATATGTCTTTTTACAGAAATCCCCCCCCCCCCCCTTCCCCAACATTGTTCACGAAAGATGGATTTACACAGCACAATGTTCGGGCCAATAACCAGAAACGAACGTTCCTACGAACGCTCGTTCCCGATAATCTGCCTGTCTAAAAGTGCCGCAGATCACCCGGTGAACGACCAAAATCCTCGTTCATCGGATGAAATGATTGTTGGTGCGGGCACCTCAATCATCCTTCCCGGGCAGCAGATCGTGGTGTCTAAAAAGCGGTCTGCTGCCCAGGAACAATGATTTTGTATGGGGACTAGAGATTGCAGAATCTCGTTCACCTCCACTTAACGAGCAGCCAACTGACTGTAAATCCATATTTACTCTTAATTCATTAGACATCCAACAGATCAGGTTACACTTGCAAGGCTCACAGAGATAAGAGGAAATCCTGCTCCTCCATTTCTTTATAGCACACACTTAAAAGCAACAGTACCGAGCAGTGTAGTTGTGAATCCAGCTCTGGGGTGAGATAGAAGCATACTAGAGCCAAGAGCAGCAGCAGATCTATGTCTCTGTCTGCAGGTGCTTCCACCTCCTCCCTCTCCTGTCCATAGATTTTTATGGGCAGCATTTAACCTGATCACTCAGTGAAGCTGATGAGCATCTCCTCTCTAAAGATGAATTTTATCAGTGAATGTGAGTGAACAACTGAGGAAGCAAGGGGTGGAGGAAATAAGCCTGACAAGTGGGAAAAGAGGCAACATATTGCAAATTTCCCTATATTCACTTGTACTATTGAATTATGGAAAGCTGCCTATAATCATAGGTACACTTTAAAGATCTAGATGGTTGTACAAGTGTTAGTAATAATTGTTTGGTCCATCGTACTAAAAATAATTGGTTCCCCCTATTGGCATCTACAGATGCAATGCTTTTCTACAGCTATGTCATACAGAATATTTTTAGAGGTGGAGCTATTGTAAATGTGAAGTTAGTAAGAATTAAAGGTAAATATCATCGCTCTTAGATAATATTTGTCCTTGAAATATTGAAATTAAATTGATCAATGGAAGGCTACCTTTTATTTAAGTTATGTTCACACGAGTCAGATCGGCACTGAGATCTACACACAGCAATCTACATCCAATGCATGTGATAGGGGTATCCACAACCAGATTCACATGCAACAGAAAAGTCAATTGAATGGGGCTTATCCTTGGGTAAGCCTTGGACTTCTGAAGTGGAGCTTGCAGTAATATTTGCAATACGCCACACCGCTCTCTGACCAGACTAAAGTCCATACCAGTAGATGACCAGATTGACTATGAAACAGCTGATCAGCGTGTGCATGGTGCTGTAGAACCACCCATCAGATATTTATGCCATAAACACTGTATCACCTATCCACAGGATAGGTGACAAGTATCTGATTGGTGGGGTTCTGACCATTAGAAGAAAGGGGGCCCTGAGTTCCCTGCTCTGGTATATCATATCACATATTCTAAGTGACTGGATAAAGGAAGCAGAGTAGAGGGCTCTTATCTCTGGCAGTGCCATAGAGACCAGGGGAGCAGCAGTGCCCAGGTGTGACAATCGCTCCATTAACTCAGGGGACTCATGATCACTGGAGGTCCAAGCAGTCAGACCCTACAATCTGATATTTACCTATCCTGTGGAGAGTTGATAGAGGGGTTGTTCAACCAGAACAACAGCTAGGAGACACTCACCAATGCGGCCAGTCATTGGCTGCAGCAGCGCACGTGCCCCCCGTCAGTGCTGGACGTTTACATGTAAGGACTGAAACGCAGTGAAGAAAAGAGACAAAATGGAGTGTCGGGAAACAAGCAAGTATGCTTCCCTCAACAGACTCTACTGGGTAGGGGGGTATTCAAATAACAATCTGAAGTTGGAAAACCCCTTTAAGTCATAAACACCTCTGCTGTAGTAAAGTCTACTTCCATAAGACTGAAATAGTTTTACAGATTACAGTTCAGCAAGCTCTGCTATTCAGTGGGTAATCCTATTACATTAATCACCTCCATACAGTGGCATTATGAAAAGATTTTGGAAGGAGAATATGGAACAACATTCCTGCCCAGCCCGGCCTTCATCTATGGAAGCCAACAGCGACATCCAGAGCACACCATGAAGACTCACACGTCTTTAACAGAGTACAACACAACAGCTAAAATTCATTCATTCACAAAACGCCTGTCGATCTACAAGTATCCTAGATCCAAATTGTGACTAACATATAATACAGAAGACCCGGCTATGGCTACTTTCACACATGCGGCAGAGTGATCCGGCAAGCAGTTCCGTCACCGGAACTGCCTGCCGGATCCGGCAATCTGCATGCAAAACGGACAGCATTTGTAGACGGATCCGCAAATGCATTGCAAGAACGGATCCGTCTCTCCGGATGTCATCTGGAGAAACGGATCAGTTATATATTTTTTTCACATTTTAAAGGACACATCCAGAATTGCGGTATTTTTAATACCAGATACGGCACTAATCCATTCCGGCAACTGATCCGGAATTTTGGACGGAGACAATACCGCAGCATGCTGCGGTATTTCCTCCGTCCAAAACGCTGTTCAGTGACGGAACTGAAGACATCCTGATGCATCCTCTTCCGCTATTTCACCGTGCTGCCGCTCCGTCCCCATTGACTATAATGGGATGGGGCGGAGCTCCGGCGCAGTACGGCAGTTCGCGGTGAGAGGCCGCCGGACTAAAAAGTCGGACATGCAGGACTTTTAGTCCGGCGGCCTTTTGCCGTGCTGCGCCGGAGCTCCGCCCCCGTCCCCATTATAGTCAATTTATAGTCAATGGGGACGGAGTGGCAGTCCGGCGGCACGACGAAATAGCGGAATGACGGATCCGACAGGGTGAACAGCCTGTCGGATCCGTCCTGCCGCAAGTGTGAAAGTACCCTTAACATATTTTAGGCCTAGTGGCCACTGTGAAAACTGCACGAATCAATATTTTATTTTATTTTTAGTACATGGAAAATAAAAAAATTATAGATAAATATTTATTATGAAAAACTTGATTTAAAGGTGTTGTGCAGGGGGTTTATACTGATAACCTATCCTCAGCCGATCAGCTGTTTGAAGAGGACAAGAAGTTGTAATTACACTGCACAACTGCTGCAAGCGAGATGAAGCACAATGTAATCTTAAAGAGGAAGCAGTGCTTGCATCCACCTCCTCTTCAAACAGGTGATCGGTGGGGGTGCCGGGAATCGGATCCCTGTCGAACTGATACTAATGACCTACCTCTGCACAACCCCTTTAAATAATTTGGTCATTTTCTGGTGACACACTCCCTTTAAATCCAATGTCTAAGGCTACTTTCACACCTGCGCTAGGTGCGGATACGTCAGGTATCTGCATTGGTGGCAGTGTGCGGCACCTGAGGGGTTAATTGTGCATATCACAGCCCCCACCTGCGCTAGGTGCGGATCGGTCTGGTATCTTGCATTGGACTGCAGTAGTGCGGCACCTGAGGGGTTAATTGTGCAGATCACAGCCCCCTGTAAGAGATCGGGTGCTGCCAGGCAGCAGGGGGCAGTTATGTACACAGTTCTTAGTATATTCTAACTTGAAGCGTCGCCATCACCATGGGAACGCCTCTGTGTTAGAATATACTGTCGGATCTGAGTTTTCACGATCTAACTCAAATCCGATGGTATAGTCTAACATAGAGGCGTTCCCATGGTGATGGGGACGCTTCAAGTTAAAATATACCATCGGATTGGAGAAAACTCAGATCCGATGGTATAATAATAGGGACTCCTGACTTTACATTGAAAGTCAATGGGGGACGGATCCGTTTACAATTGCATCAATATTGTGTCAATTTAAACGGATCCGTCCCCATTGACTTACATTGTAAAGTACACCGCCAGGCGGACACCAGAGCGGAATGGAGGCGAAACGGAGGCAAACTGATGCAATCTGAACGGATCCTTATCCATTCAGAATGCATTGGGGCTAAACTGATCTGTTTGGGGCCGCTTGCGAGAGACTTGAAACGGATCTCACAGGCGGACCCTGAAACGCCAGTGTGAAAGTAGCCTAAGGCTGGTTGACGATCAGTTTCGCACAGATTTGTAATACGGCACAACGTCAGCTATGATCTATTCTTTTATATAAAGTTTTTTTTCCTCAATGACTTGTAGGAATCATGACATGCTCTACTGCATGCTGCATAATGGAGGTAGTCTAGCGGAGAAAACAATGTGTGTTGATTCATGGAGCATCTGTATTGGTGCAGACACAAGTCGTGCTGTGTGGGCGCTGTACGTGGTCAATACTTTACAGAGGACACTCAATGCTTGGACCTGTCTTATTAACAAAGACCTACAAGGCAGCAGCATTGTTCCAAGTGAAAGACTATAAGACCACTTCCTGTGAATCTCTGCAAAAGAGATAGCGACCAAGAAATCTCTATGTTAAATGCATAGGTAAATGTATACATTTAATATTATTAAAGAAATATATTCAGAAAACCGAGGCTATTATCACATGCTTCATTTTCCTTGTCAGCGCTAAAAGTGCAAGATTACATTCGTAATTGTACAAGGTAACCACTAGATGGCAGCATAATCCAACTTACTGTTAGTACCTCTGTGTCTTGACGGAGATGTTCTAATGGATTCCAAGCAGACAGACAACAGGCTTCCTCTGGAGTTCGCCTGTCCTGAGAATTTGCATGGAGCTGATCTGAAAGCCACATCTGAGTTCTTAATGAAGACTGAAGAGGGGTGCCAGCCTGGTACCCAAAATAACTGTGTTTTTGTACACATGAGTCACTAGCAGGCGGCTTACTTTCCGGTAAGGCACTATAAGTCATATCCAAGGTATGCCTCCTAGTTTGTGGAGCAGATTTAGTAAAGTCACTACTGCGGCAGCTGTCGTACTTATATTTGAGGTCTATGTCCATCAGATCTTTTTTATCTATCTCCTTATCGTCCAGTTTAAGAGCTTCCATGCTGTAGTGAAGACATGCTGGCCTATAGGCTCGTGACTGCTGGGACAGTGAACTCTCTCGACCCATGCGTTCAAGGCTATGCCGTGACCCGGCTTTGTCCACTTGACCACAAGCATCCTGTGTGCTCAACTTAGAAAGAGATGACCACTTCTTCATTGGCCTGGAGTCCTTCATGTCAAGGGGAGTGTCAGTAGGGCCATATGTTCTACCAGCCCCAGGCAAGGAATAACCGCTATCCCAACAGGAAGTCTCCAGCTTGTCCTCTCTGTGTCTGGGCAGTGACGACCTGACTGTAGAGGGCATGACATGGGCAGATGGAAGACACACCAGTGGGTTCACTGGCTTAAACGTGGATGTACCACTGGAAGTGGAGTGATCTAAATGGGAAAATAAAATATAAAACCATTACATATTAAATCAGAGAAATACAAATCGCAAACACGATCAAAAGTAAGATAAATTGCGTTTTACTTGATATTTTCTGTTTCCCACCCAGGAAAAGCAATCCTAAATACCTAGGTACTAGGGGGCCACACACATTAGTCTAAGTTGATCAAAATGGACCATTTTCAATCAAATCAAACATTCATCAGGTGAAATTTAACAACAACGAGTAATTGTTTTAGATCAGAAGTCGGCCATGTTTACTATTCTTGTCAGATGAAAGATCTTTCATTAAAAGAAAGATTGTTCATGGACGAAAGATCTTTCTTGGGAATAATGTTATCAGAAAGATCTTCCGGCCATCGCCCGGGTTCACTGAACATGTATGGCCAGCTTGAAGAATGTCTGTGTCTGAGAAACAAACGTTCACCAGATGATTGTTCAACCACCTATCTAATGTGTATCGTTCCCCTCTTTACAGCACAAGACAAACTATTGACATTTTGTGGCACAATGTTCTCTAGACACACAATGAAAGAGGATCCCATAAAGGGCGTCAGACTTCTCGACTCCTGAAATAAGCTGTTCCTAGTAGTGCCTAACAGGATAATGGGAGCCTAAGCAGCTAATCAGCTTGCTAAATGCAGCCGTCCAGTCAAGAACACATACAGGGTCAAGGGTAGGGTGCAACACATTTCATTTTGTGAAAACAACCGGCATTTCACACTTGAATTTTGAGGGTTTTCCCTTCAGAAACATTGATGGCATAAGGCCTGTCCAAGTATCTGTGTGGTTTAGGACTGGCTGCAGAGGTCACATGAGGTGTCCGCACGTTATCGCTAGATCCAGATGTTCACAGCAGCTATTTTCTAAGTAGTTGTTCTGAGAGGAATGACAACTGATATCAGGCAGCGTATAGAAGGGGGTATAATGAAGATTTTTATGCCACTTTGTGTTGGTGAAAAGTTAATGCTGTATTCCCTTTGTCATACAGTGGTCATATATAGGATAGGATTAGCTGATCAGTGATAGCCGAATATTCTGCACCCCCACCGATCAGCTGTTCAGGCAGGGGGTGGTTCCATCAAAACTACCCAGCTCTGTTAACGGTGTAGGGGACAGAACTCGTCACTGCAAAGATTGAGCGGCATTGCAGTAACAAGCTCCCTCCACTACACAGTTGACAGCGCTTGGAAGTTTCAGCACCAGAGCTACAGCGGATAGACTGGCGTACAGGGTGTCAGACCGCTGCCGATCAGCTAGTGATGGCCTATCTTCAGAATATCACTAAATAAAAGCTGGACAACCCCTTTAAGCCATTCTGAATGGAATAGGTTTTTAGTAGAGAACAGCCAAGTTATTGAAAATTTGATTCCGCTGCTTCGAAAAATTTCAAATAGAAATTCACTTTAAGTCATTTCTTTGTATGTAGGGGGCGCAATAATGAGGAACAGCGATGGCGCTGCCCCCAGTCATTGAACTTCTCAAATCCTGCATTCATCGCTGATCGTGGCATCTGAGATTAAGATTGAGGGCTTTCAGGGGTTAATCCGGTTAAAAAAAAATATTTCAAAAAGTCTAAAATACTCACCTTATCCATTTGATCCCCTAGAGCCCGCCTTGAGTGAAGACCACGCGGTATATTCAATCAAGATGGCCGCAGCGGTCTCTTTGCAAGCAAATGGATGAGGCGAGTATGAATCTTTTTTGTTTCTACCGCCATTTTCAGGAAAAATTGATTTGTTACCACGAAGCGCGAGGAAATTCAGCTTTGCGGCGAATCGAATTTTTCCTGAAATTTCGATCGAAGTCCACTTTGGATACTTCAATTCGCTCAACACTAGTTTTTAGTCCCATTTCATAAATAGTCTGACAAAGAAGAGGCGTCTTATTACTAATTTTATGTGATTCAAACAAGGAAAATAAATTCTCTAATATATTCTCAATCTAGAACCTGGATATCTCCTTGTGCTCTGAAAGCAAAACTGGAGTATCTGCTACTAGGCCTGATTCAGTTCTCTGTTCCGACTTCCATCTGCAAAACACGGACATGTGAATGTCTGAGTGGACTCCTGCTGAGCCCATTTTTTCCCCATTCACTTGAATGGATCTCAGATGGAAAATGAACAAAGAACAGTGCCTCTTGTGGGTTTCTCTGCTGGGACCATTTACTCGTAGGGGTCTGTCTGCTATGTGAGTGCTGTCTGGATTGTGCACGGAGAAAAAATACTGTCGTATGAATCAGTTCTTAAACAGCTTCTATAGTAAAGTATAGGTAAGCTTACAAATAGTACACAGGTAGTGATGGGAGGAACACACATTCTGAAATGGCATGTGGCGCCAAGCTTCTGCTTTTCGTCAGCTCCATTTTGTAGACATGTGGCACAGAATAGGATAGGACACAAGATGGCACAGTACATCCAGCTGCTGCAGCCTCAGCGAACAGATGGCGAGAACTGCACTGGTTTCTTCACCATTTATCTGTATTTCAATGAAATGCACGGAACCATCTAGTCTTTTGGGGAGAAGGAAATCTTTTGGTAAGGCCTGTATATCCGGACTACGTACTCATCTGAACCTCTTATACAGCATGTAGCTACCGGAAACTGTCTCCATGCTCGCGGTTCAATGAGAAATTACTGGCAGGAACAGATCAATATAAAGCATGAATCAGTCCCCGTAATACTATGCCCTGTAATGACTTAACACCTCCCCTGCCAGTCTGCCTGACGCCACTTCATTCATGATCCAAAGTATACTCAAAAACCCACCACCACCGATACAAAGATTGTATACTACAAGTGAGACGCTGTGAACGTCTGGACTTTATCAATGTGTGAAATGAACACTCACTTAGAAATACTTAGGATTCTATATAGTGAATGTGCAATACCAAAGGGTTAAGAGATACGAGCCATGTGCCAACAACAGCAGGTTTTCATGTGGGCATTAGACCCTACTGCACAACAGCTGAACCGCCCGAGTCTGGGAGACATGCAGTACAATGAATGTGTCATGTGTGAATATGCCCTCAGCAATAATAGAGATGAAAAGACAAGACCAGGTAACTATCAGGTAAGGTCTGATCTACTAAATCTACCGTTACCTACTGGATCCTTACAGCAGCTTTTGGCTATGAAGGCACTTACCATAGAGTTTCTAAGCGATTGTTGACTGTCACATTGGCGTATAACAATCCGGCCTATTTATGAGTGGTCCATTTTTATTTTGTATTTGTCCTATTTTTTTGTTAAAGGATTGTGTATTTCTTCTCCTGCTTTTGTAAGGTTGCAGAAATACAGATTGGACAAAATTTCTGTCCCTACAATCACTTTATCTGAAGCATCTCCAGTTCGGAGCACCTCAAGAAAAATTTATATACGGAAAACTTAAAAAGGGTTGTGCCGTAAACGACTTTTTATTTATTTATTTTTACTCTAAGGGCTTATGCTCACAAACATGTGCCATACCCAATGCACGGGCACCGTCCATGTGGCCTGCACTGACAGATACAGACCCACTCAACTTGGAGGAACGGACCAAAACGTCATGGTCGTCCACTCCGTATGTTCCGGATTTCGGACCAATTTAAGTGAATGCTGTGCTGTTTTCGGGCCACAATATGGGCATGGCTGGCACACATTCATGTGCATGAGCCGAAAGTAGATTACTCTGGCTCCCATTCCTCTTTGGATTTTATTTTATTTTTTTATTTACCCCATTTGTAGTTTTCTCTTACCCCCCTTGCTTGACTGCTAGTTCCTGGTTTGTCATGTGACTGCTGTCCCATCTTGTAACACTAACCCCACCTACTATTCTTACCAATGCCGCTTCCTATGTCCTACGTTACAAGGCTCCAATGCAGGATGTAGCCTACAGCAACTGAATATTAAGGGTCCATTCACCCATCCGTATGTGTTTTGCGGATCCGCAAATTGCGGATCTGCAAAACACAGACACCGGCAATGTGCGTTCTGCATTTTGCGGACTGCCCATCGCCGGCACTCTCATAGAAAATGTCTTTTCTTGTCCGCAATTGCGAAACAGAAGTGCGGATCCGCAAACGCGGATAGCACATTCCGGCCCCATTGAAAATGAACGGGTCCGCACCTGTTCCGCAAAATGGATGGGGACCCATTTTGCGGACGTGTAAATGGACCCTTGGATTTGCCACAGGGCGCAATGGTAGGCTAATAACTTTAGAATTAGCCAGTTTCAATAAATGGTGTTATTTGGGGAAAGTGCTATAACAGCGATATCTATTGGGCGGGATATTAGTGGCACAACCCCTCACCTGCTCACGTTTTAAAAGTCCCGCAGCTCCAGCACCATTAGTCCAATCTGCCTTTTCTGGTCTCCATTATCCCTAAGTGATGATGTCCTAATCATCTTCGAGTGACCGTTGAGGCCAGTTATTCTGGAAACAGTGGGAACCAGACTGCATTGCTGGAGTGGCACTCCGTGTGCTGTCCGCATCTGTTGCTCCGTTCCGTGGGACCGCAAAAAAAATAGAACATGTCCTATTCTTGTCCGTCTTGCAGACAAAAATAGGAATTTCTATTATGGGCAACCCGTTCTGTAAATTGCGGAACGAACACGAGCAGCATCCGTGTTTTGCGGATCCGCAATTTGCAGACCGCAGAACACGGCGCAGTCATGTGCATGAGCCCTAAGGATGTGTTCACACTTTGCAGGCACAGTGTTTTGCTGGGATTTCAGAAAACCATGTGTGAATACAGCCATAACATTCATGCTCGGCTAGTTGCATATTTATTTTGCTGTAAAGGTGGTAATAACCCGCCGTAAAAAAATTCAGTGAAGATCTACAGAAAAATCCTCTCAAGGGGGATATCCTGGAAGTCATCCTTAAAATAACCCTGTATGTCTTCTAGTGCAGGGGTTGTAGACAAAAAGGAAAGAGAAGGCGCTCATAGGGTAAATATGTAAAGGATTATTTCCCCTTTCAGACGGGAGGTAATATGCTCACCTGTTAGAGTTGCACCAATTGGGTGCAACTACAATGAGAGCTGAGTAATCTTGAGGGTTGGTTGGTGCCGCCGGCTTTGTCCAAACACCCTTCGGTCGGTGCCAAACTGCCGAATGGGTGAGTATAAGAACTGTGGGTTTGGTGGACCAAGAAAGTCCAAGAAAAACGGACAGAGTAACAGGCGCAAATCCACAACCAATGGTAGAAAACAAATTGGTTTATTCAGGACCTGATTTGTTTTCTACCATTGGTTGTGGATTTGCGCCTGTTACTCTGTCCGTTTTTCTTGGACTTTCTTGGTCCACCAAACCCACAGTTGTAGTGCAGGGGTCAGCAACCTTCGGCACTCCAACTGTTGTAAACCACGATTCCCAGCATGAAACACTTACTTGGCTGTTCTCTGAACTACCATAGATGTGGATGGAACATGCTGGGAGTTTCAGTTTCACATAAGCTGGACGTTGCTGATCCATGACCTAAGGGTCTCATCATGATCCACCACTCAGATGAGAGAGAAGGGTGTCAGAACCATAGATTTTATAGGCTAATCTGAATTAGGATTATGGCCTTCAACCATCTGTGTTTGCATTTCTTCAGTAATTCTGCTGGATCCGTTCATTTCTGGATTATATGACCTGCTGACAGGAGGCAGGGACTATGGGGAACCACAGAAAAGCATCATACAGCTGGAAATAGGACAATCCTGCCTGTATGTGGTGAAGTCAATGCGGCCTTGTCTCGACGTCTCAGCGGTGCACGTGATCCAGCAGAGCGAGGAGCACATATCAGTGACACAATAAAGCTGTGTTCCTGGATCTGGAGCATGTAACATGGCACAGCTGTGAAGTCACATAATAGCACAATTCACAGCTCAAAGCCACCTCCCTGCCAATCCAGCAACTGACACCTACCCAAGAAATAGCGCTTCTACATAAAGGAGATGCTCTCATAGGACTTTTTCACATCGCCTCAGCCTACTGATAGGTTACAGATGACATAAGGGGCTACACACATCTCCGTTCCATAGGGAGGAGGATCATTTCACTTTGCAGTAAATGCCCATTTATTTTTCACTCTCGGTACAGCACATGACAATTGCATGATATCATCGCGTCTTAAAAACGCGGTGCTAGGATTTGGCAGCCATGAAAGATCTAGGACTTTAATGGAGAGAGCTGAATGCAAAATGGCTCCATGCCAGGATCAGTTCTGGGGGTGAATGAATGTAACCACAAGAAGTCTGGAATACAGCCAACAGTACTAGTCCATAATAAACCATAATTGTCATCTGCACTCCTAGGACTGCAATCGCAATGGTTCACAAGAACTGGTGCCAACAAAAAGTTGAGGTGTAGGAACCAACTGGGTGTCACCGGTCACATTTTCAAGTGTATTTTGTAGGGTGCTCTTGAAAATTCTGTGTTCCTGCACGGACCACAAGAGCTTTGTGTCAGTAGGCAGTGGTTGACATGTAAGAGAACTTCAAAGGGGTTGCAATTTGACAAATTATCATGACGTAAGGGGAGCTGGTCACCGCCGCGGCCAGTGATGTCAAACCAGATGTTGACATTGAGGGAGCCCAGTGAAGCATCCCAGGCCAGGAGGAGAAGGAGCGGGGAGCCAGCACCGGGAAGCAGGTAAGTAATCTATCCTTTACAGGTCCGTCCAAGTGAGGGAAGGAGGAGGGGGTTGCCAAAAACCCTTCCATTCTTGCACAACCCCAGTAAAGCCTGTGCTGTCCATAATTATTCATACCCCTGGAAATTTTTGACTTAAAGTTACTTTTATTCAACCAGCAAGTAATTTTTTGACGGGAAATGACATCGGTGTCTCCCAAAAGATAATAAGATGATGTACAAGAGGCATTATTGTGGAAAAAACATTTCTCAGCTTTTACTTACATTTGAGCAAAAAGTGTCCAGTCCAAAATTATTCATACCCTTCTCAATAATCAATAGAAAAGCCTTTATAGGCTATTACAGCAATCAAACGCTTCCTATAATTGCAGACCAGCTTTTTGAATGTCTCCACAGATATTTTTGCCCATTCATCTTTAGCAATGAGCTCCAAATCTTTCAGGTTGGAGGGTCTTCTTGTCATCACCTTGATCTTTAGCTCCCTCCACAGATTCTCAGTTGGATTCAAGTCTGGACTCTGGCTGGGCCACTCCAAAACGTTAATGTTGTTGTCTGCTAACCATTTCTTCACCACTTTTGCTGTGTGTTTGGGGTCATTGTCATGCTGAAATGTCCACTGGTGCCCAAGGCCAAGTTTCTCTGCAGACTGCCTGATGTTGTCGTTGAGAATCCTCATGTATTGCTCTTTTTTTCATGAGACCGTTTACTGTGATTAGGTTCCCTGGTCCATTGGCTGAAACACCCCCCCCCCCCCCCCCCCAAAGCATTAGGTTCTCCACCACCATGTTTGACAGTGGGGGTGGTGTTCTTTGGGTTGAAGGAGTCTCCTTTTTTACGCCAAATGAAGGAAACATCATTGTGACCAAACAATTCAATTTTTGTTTCATCTGACCATAACGCAGAAGACCAGAAGTCTTCTTTGTCCAGATGAGCTTTTGCAAAGGCCAAGCGAGCTTTTGTGTGCCTTATCTGGAGAAGTGGCGTCCTCCTTGGTCTGCATCCGTGGAACCCAGCATTGTGCAGTGTCCGTTGGATTGTCTGCCTTGAGACATTGCCACCAGCAGAGCCCAGATTCACCAGGATGGCCTTGGTGGTGATCCTTGGATTCTTTTTCACCTCTCTACTTATCCTCCTGACCAGCACAGGTGTCACTTTTGGCTTCCGACCACGTCCTCTGAGATTTTCCACAACATTTAGTAGTTTTTGCTCAAATGTAGATAAAAGCTGAGAAATGTTTTTTCCACAATAATGTAATGCCTCTTGTACATCGTCTTATTATCTTTTGGGAGACACCTATGTCATTTCCCGTCAAAAAATTACTTGCTGGTTGAATAAAAGTAACTTTAAGTCAAAATTTGCCACGGGTATGAATAATTATGGGCAGCACTGTGTATGATCTTATTTTCAGTCCACTTCGGATCTGTATAAAATCTAGTCAGATAAAGCACATCTATCCCAGTGTCTCAGCACATCTGGCTCAACTTAACCCCAATCCCTGTAGTAAATCCACAAATGGCCTGTACTCTGTATGCAAACAAAGCATCTAGGAGTACGCTGTGCTATTTCTCTGAGCTTAGAAGTCCAGAGCGAAAGTAAGTTCAGGGATGATAATTACATCCTTGTAAATCGGTGTCTCTTCAGCTATCCAAACATTATAGTAGTTCTGGGCTATTTTTCATAGTGGAATATTGCCTTTGGAATGCTTTTAAAAATGGTTGTGGTAGGTGTAATAATTGTAGGAAACAAAAACTGTCTCAAGGGTAAAAACATGCATCATGTGCAAAAGAAAAAAAGAAAACTAACATCTTCAAACAAAAACTAAGTACAGCGCTGCCGATTCTGATGGTGGCACTTTAATTGAGTATTCTACTTACCACCCAGAACAAAGGCTAAGGCCTTATTCACACATCAGTGTTCGGTCAGTGATTTCCCTTAGTGGTTTTGAGCAGTGATGGTCAGTTCACAGTGCTCGCCAGCGAACACATGCAGGCTGCCATCTGTAGTAAGGTAGACTCACCCGTCCGGCGATGCACAGGTAAGCACCTGTGTCTGTGCCGGGAGCCAGTCTGAAATCAAATGCAGTCACCGGGAGCAGGCAGTTCCGAGAACAGCCCGATGAAGGCCCCCGGCGACTGTTCTCGGAACTGCCTGCTCCCAGTGACCGCATTTAATTTCAGACCGGCTCACGGCACAGGCACAGGTAAGAGCTTACCTGTGCATCGCCGGACGGGTGAGTCTACCTTACTAAAGATGGCAGCCCGCATGTGTTCGCTGGCGAACACTGCAAACTGACCATCACTGGTTGTGAGCCAAAACCAGGTGCGGCTCTAAACACAAAACAGATGCAAATCTTTCCCTTATACTTTATCTCTGTGTAGCCTCCACTGATTTTGGCTCACAATCACTGATGGACATCACTGATCAAACACTGATGTGTGAATAAGGGCAACAAAACACATTCAATAGTCAGCTGAATGATTCAATGCAAAGGGTGACGCAAATCTGTGTTTCAAAATCTGCAAATAAGGCTACATGCACACAAACATTAGGGCTCCGTGCCTATGCTGCGGACCACAAATTGCGGTCCGCAATGCACGGGCGCAGACTGTGGGGCAGACACATGCGGATTGTGGACACATTCACCTGAATGGGGTCCACGATCCGGATCTGACAGTCCGCACCGCAAAAAAGTAGTGCATGCGCTCCTTTTTTGCGCTGTGGAGGCACGGCCAGAAACACCACGGAAGCTTCCGTGGGGTTCCGATCCGTGCCTCCGTTTCGCATCTCCGTGATTGCAGACCCATTTAAGTGAATGGGTCCGCGATCCGTGATGCGGAATGCACACGGCCGGTGCCCGTGTATTGCGGACCCGGTGTATGCGGGCTGCAATACGGCCACGGGGGGCACGCGGTCGTGTGCATGTAGCCTAAATCATACAAATTGTGGTGCAGAAATGCAGTGAAAAACCATATGAAAATCTGCACAAACTGCACTGCTGTGTGCATACGCCCCAAAGGTGCCTTCATATGGGGCAGATTTTGTTGCAAAAAAAAAATATTCTGCTACTGAAAACCAGTTCCATTCCGCTGAATAAAGCCTCGTTCACACGTCAGTGTTTGGTCAGGGATTTCCATCAGTGATTGTGAGCAAAAAACAGGATTGGAGCCTCCACAGACATAAGGTATAAGGGAAAGATCTGTTCCTGTTCTGCGTTTAGAGCCGCACCTGGTTTTGGCTCACCAACAAAACCACCCCATTCAAACGAACAGAAGTGATATTCAATCTGCCACGTGTGAAGGGAGCCTAACAAGAAACGTCATGAAGACTTCTAGGCACGCTCTCCTCTCTTCAGGGAGCTCACGTCAGGCTACCATTAATTAGGGAATAGAACAGAGTGAACACATAAATAATATATCATCTTGCTAGATTACAGATTTTTGCAATATTCATGGCAATTTTTGTTCCAACAAACTGCATTTTTCAATCTCCCCTTTAATCCCCGCTACAGAAATATTTTGTTTTCTCCGACTCGGTAATAATCCGTCCACAGTATCCGTGAAGATCCAGCAATTAAGAAATGTGACAAGAGCAGAGGATCAGGACTAATTAGATTGCCATGTCGGAGGTCGGCAGCGCTAGTAAGTGGCATATGGCATCTACAAGGGATCAGGGCAGAAGACACTAAATATTCTTATAGACAAGGCAATAAATGTAAGGGTGGGTTCACACCAGACTTAGGGAGTCTGTTATGGCTAATGGCTAATAATGGAATCCATAAGACGGAAGGACGAATCCATTCTTCTGCCCATAGACTTGTATTATGACGGAATGCAAAACGGAAGCCTTGAAAAGACATTCCGTTTACTCTCCGTCCTAATAGAAGTCTATGGGAAATCAAAACGGATCCGTCTGGGTCCCTGTCGACAGGACTTTGTTTTTAGTCTTGCATAACGGGACCCAGACAGATCCGTTATGCTTTCCCATAGACTTCTATTAGGAAGGAAAGCAAACTGATTGCCTTTTAAAGGCTTCCGTTTTGCATTCTGTCTGGGCATTCCGTTATAACCCTGTTATAACCCTGTTATAATGGAAAGCCATAACGGAATCCCTAATGCTAGTGTGAACCCACCCTAAAACACAATAATTAATAGAATATATTGAAAAGAAAATCTACGTTCTACACCCACCTCTGACTATATGCACACATTGTGAGGGCATTAAACAAATCTAAGGGGATGTGTCACGGAGAATAAAGTTATCGCAGATTCAAAGATATTCCAACCGCCATCACCCCCTTATTGTGGAGAACATAAGGTTACATAGTGCTTAACTATAACAAAAATATACATTTAGACGCGTTCAATAAAATGTACAGTAAACCCGAGTTCATATCACTGTGGCATTTTCCATATTTTTCTTCTATCAGAGGAACAGAAACATGGGAAAAAAACTGTTTCCTGTTATTTTGAGCATCAGTTTGTGTCAGTACCGCCAGGTTTCAGTTATTTTTGACAACCGAAAAAGTACAACAGACAGAACTGTTGACATTCGAAATCTGATAGACTGTTCCAACGGGGGAGCAGCCTGCTGGAGTTCAATGTATCCCCAATAGCCGGATAATACTGGGAACCACTAGATCCCCATTCACTATAATGGGATCTGGTAGCGATTCAACCGCTTTCCAGTATAAAAGCTGGGTTTTGGCTGGACAAATACCACTGTATGCAGCCGCATTTCTGCCGGAACAGGCTACCGGATCCTCAAACAAAAAGAGGATTAAGGCCGCATGCACATCCGTGCAGCGGGCCGGACCCATTCAACTTGACATGTCATTTTTTTGCGGTGCGGAACAACGGAAAGAAACACCACGGAAGCACTCCATAGTGCTTCCAGTGTTCCAATCCGTGACTCCGTTCCGCATCTCAGGAATTGCGGACCCATTCAAGTGAATGGGTCCGCATCCGTGATGTGTGGTGTACACGGCCGGCAGGGGCGTGGATTGCCAACCCAGACCATGTGCATGAGGCCTAAAACTGATTCTCCCCCCCCCCCCCCCCCCCCCAATATTTTGTTCCTGTGATGGAACAGAAATACGGAAAACACAAAGCGGATATGTGAACTTGGCCTTGGTTTGGTGTTAGATTTTTGGGAACATTTTTCATGTGTTACTGAGTTTCCTTTTCCTGTGCTCAATTTACATTAGAAAGATAAGGCCCCTTAAGGTGGATTTAGATGGCCAGACAATCAGGCTCATTATTGGGAATGAATGTTCCTACGAAAGCTCATTCCCGACAATCTGCCCGTGTAAATGTGCCGATCACCCAATGAGTGAAACGCTCGCTCACTAGGTGATCCTGTTGTTCATGCAGGCCAGTAAATTATCATTTCTGGGAAGCAGATTGTGCGGTTTAAACATCACTCAGCTGCCTAGAAATAATGCAGTTGTATGAGCACAAGCGATCGCAATAATGACAGCTTGTTCTCATACTGTGGAGGTGATCACTGCATGTAAATACAGAGCTTCACCTCCACTGAACGAGCAGCTAAAAGCTCATGCACACGACCGTGTGCTGCGCATACGGTGGGTCCGCAATACACAGGCACCGGCCGTGTGCATCCCGCATCACGGACCCATTCACTTCAATTGGTCCGCAATACGGGAGATGCGCAATGGAGGCACGGATCGGAAGCCCAGGGAAGCACTACGGAGTGCTTCTGTGGGTTTGCTGTACGTGCCTCCGCACCGCAAAAAAGTAGTGCATGCACTACTTTTTTTCACGGCGGACAACAGGATGCGGATCTCGGACCCCATTGAAGTGAATGGGTCCGCGATCCGCGATCCGCATGCGGCTGCCCCACGGTCGGTGCCCGTGCATTGCAGACAACAATTTGCGGACCACAGCACGGGCACGGAGCCCTTACGTTCGTGGGCATGAGCCCTAACTGTCGGGAAGAAACAATTCCTTCCCGACAATCCGCTGCTTTTCAGCCAGTGTAAATTACACTGACAGATAAGGCTAACTTTTAGTGAAGTGAGCATTCAGTGTAGTAGTTAGTGGAGGAGACGTTTACATTCAGCAATCCCCTCGTTAATGTCATCGCTCATCCCCATTCAGAATCATTGTTTGCCGGCGGCAGAGGCTGTTTAGACAGCACGATCTGCTGCCCACAAACAATGACTTAGGTGTCCACACCAATGATCCTATTACCCGACGAGCAAGCAATTTGCTCGTTCATCGGGTAATCTGCGGCACCTTTACACCGACAGATTATCACTAATACGCGTTCCTACAAACATTTAACATTGGGCAGTGTAAAGAGGCCTAGAAAAGCATCAAAAACAAAATGCGCATTTCTGACGCTTTTTAGAAGTTATTTATCTATGCAATTTGTGTCTATGACATCAAATGGAAACTAAAACAACTTTAGGCTGGGTTCACATGTGACTGATTAGCTGTGGATTTGTTGCTGCGGATTTTCCATGCAACAAATCTGCATCTGCAGCGTCGTACACAACCAGCAAAGTGCATGAGTTTTTAGCAATTCTCATTCACACGTGTCTGTAGTCAGGAATATACATCAGAGAATTAGCAAAGTGAATATGGCAGCAACAACTGGAAAATTACCATTTGTCCTCCATTCATTCTCAATAGGCGCTCATTATTTGTCCAGCGCAGCCCATGTAACAGGACCCTTACTCATACCTTAAAGGGGTCCTCTGAGAATTAAGAAAATAAAATACTTAAATATTACTTTATTATAAATATTTTTCCAAATACCTTTCATTAGTTATAATGTCTTGTGTTGTCTGGGGAGCAATCATTAGGAGACATAAAATGGCCACCGTCCTATTAGTACCCACAAAACATGTCCTAATCACACAGGACGAGGGGTTACTTCAGAACACTGAACTTCAGAGCTTCCTCATCCTCCTCTCTGCTCTACTTGTCAGGGATTACGATTCTGAATACAGCTAATAAGATCTTCAGCTGAATCTCTGTAGGAATGGAGGTTGTGAGGAGACATGAAGTACAGAGAGGACGGACAGGACAGACTGTGGTAATGTGGGGCTGTGGTAATGGAGACTGCACACAAGTGCTGCTGCTCATCAGCCACATCCCCACCCTCCTCCCTTCATGTCTCCTCATGAACTAAAAACAAACACAATGCAACCGCTTTTTGCAAATACAAATAACAAAGTCAATACAATAGTGCCATACTCACTATATAAAATGTACTAATGCTACAGTACCTTAGAAAAGTGAGATTCTTGGCAAATAATTTTTTGTCCTGTCCTAAGAGCCTTGACGCTGGCGGACAGGCACAAGTAATCTTGTCCAAAACGTATTTGCCAATAATGTCACATTTAGAACATAGAATTAGTACATTTTTACAGTGAATATGGCACAATTGTATTTACTTTATTATTTGTGTTTGCAGAGTGCTGTTGCATTGTGTTTGTTTTTTGCTTTTGTGCCTTCAGCCATGGCGACGTGCACCTGCGCACTCGGATATGCGGACTAACCCTTATTTTTTTTTCTTTGCACTTCTCATGAACTCCATTCCTACGGAGATTCAGCTGAAGATCATATTAAAATGCATTCAGGATCAAAACTGCATTCATTAAACTGCATTCAGCTCTATAACTCAGTGTTGTGAAGTAACTTGTCCTGTGTGATTAGGACAGGTTTTGTGTGTACTAACGGCGGACATTTTTTTATTTCTCCTAATGATTGCTCCAAAGACAAAACGAGCCATTATAACTAGGGATGAGCGAATCGACTTCGGATGAAACTTTATTCTAATACTGTATGGAGCAGGAGTTCCGTAGAGTATTAGAATGTATTGGCTCTGATTAGCCGAAGTTATTGCTTTTCGAAGGCTCGCGAAACTTTGCGCAATAACTTCATAAATTATTTGTACTGTAAAATTAATATTTCCCGAACTCTGGTTCGGTTCCGAATGGTACCTTGGAACCGAACCAAAATTCGTGAATTTTTTTTTTTACAGTACAAATTAATTTATGAAGTTATTGCGTGAAGTCTTGCGAGACTTCGCGAATCAATAACTTCGGCTCATCGGAGCCAATACATTCTAATACTGTACGGAGCTCCGTACAGTATTAGAACGAAGTTTTATGCGAATCGACTTTGGATGTTTTATCCAAAGTCGATTCGCTCATCCCTAATTATAACTAATCAAAGGTATTTGGGATTATATTTTTAATAAAGTGATAATTAAGTAGTTTCAGTAATTTTATTTTATAAATTTACGGAGAACCCCTTTAAAAAGGTGTTTCTCCCATCAGAACCAACCCATTTTAGAATGCAAGCCCTGGTTCCTTGCAAACTCAGGAAACCGCAGATTTTTCCTTGGGAAGCCGTGGCTATCCAAGCATTTCCCCTTCAGTGACGTAGTATCAAGTGGCGGCCACTGAAATTAATGGCTCACCATTAATACACCTTCAGCTACAACGAGGGAGAGGGTCTCTCCATTCTGAGTCATAGAAGTGGGTCTCTAGCAGAGGACCCCCCTCTATGACATCTAAATCCCCTAATAGGCCGTACAAGCAGGCGTTCTTCTATGAAACACACAGGAAAGTCAAAGAAAAAGGAACAAAATGGAGAGGTATTATTTTTAGCACTTGCCCCCCTTTTCTGAGAGGAGAATAAAGCTTTCTGAAAAGCTGTATATGTGCTTTAAAGCCACGGACTACATATCAAAGCTTTGGTAACTAGGTTTACATAGACAGCTAAAGGAAGTCTAAACAGACAAAATAATAGCAGAATATGCCATATAATAGCAGCAAAGGATAAAAACCTTTTAGCCGGGGGTCCGTGGTGCAGGATAACACAGTTGACTCATGCTGATCCCAGATTTAGACAAAACAATCATCCAGCAGCTCCCAGAGGACCAGCAAAAGAAGATTATCAATTCCCCAGCCCCAATCTGTGAGCAGGATCCTATTCATATGAAAATCTCATGAATGTGTGAAGAATGTAATTACTCTAATGGCAGGGCCTACACCTGATGCCAAGTGACAGTGACACGGCAAACAAAGCCACATACGCACACAATAGCGAGCAGATGTAACATCGCTTATAATCCAATTGTAAGGTTTCTCCAAAAGGCTGCAAGCTTGATTTACAGGCCTCGAGACCTCATGTTGACTCTTCACTGACCACCGATTGTGGACTGCGTCTGTCTGTGTGCATACATTCACTTCACAACCGCACAATGGATGAGATACACAGCGTAAGCGCTCATTCACATCTGCATTTAGCTTTCCGTTCTCCTGATTTAGCTCTTCCGTTCTCCTGATCCATCAGAAGAACAGAAAAATGAAGAACAACGGAACCGTCTTAGGACCAAATCCTGGGGCTGGGCTGCAATACCAAGCCACTAATACAATGTATGGCGTTATGCTTGTTAAGTTGCGAAGAGTCCATGGCACTCACTGTGCCACTGCTGCCTCCTCAAAGAGCAGATTGGCAGGGGTGTCGGGAGGACAGGTCATCAATATGTGACCTGAGGATAACTCATACATATGTAACTACTGGACAACCCCTTTAAAGAGCTTATGTACACCTTTGGATGCAAGTTTTGTTTATGATTGTATTTTACTCATTTTTGGCTTAAAATCATATTTTCAATTGGCCTTTATTAAAAATATTGAGCTGTCCTGTCACAAAGGGTTAACTGTTTTTCTAACGGTGTGACTGGTACTTTCACTCTGTGGGTGTCATCTAATAAACCTTATCTTTAAAAGGAACCTGTCACCTGGATTTTAGGTATTGAGCTGAGGACATGGGCTGCTAGATCGCCGCTAGCACATCTGCAATATCCATTCCCCATAGCTCTGTGCTCTTTTATTGTGTCAAAAAAAGATTTTATAGATATGTAAAAGAGGCTACTAACGTTTCCGGAGCCCAGGCACACCCACTGTGAAGGAGCCCAGCACCGCCCGCATACTCTGAATCTCCTCCTTGCTCCCCGACGTCCCAAAGCTAGAGCGCGGTAATCTCACGATGCGCGAGCTAGGGCGTGCGCACTGTCAGCACAGTGGTTCCCTGTGCTGGCATCGCGAGATTACAGCGCTCTAAGCTTTGCGACGTCGGGGAGCAAGGAGATTCGGAGGATGCGGGGCGGTGCTGGGCTTCCTCACAGTGGGCGTGGCTGAGCTCAGAGTCAGAGAACGCTGGACTCATCTCTCAAGCATGGAGGAGACAGGACTCATCTAAGGTTCATTTACATATCTATAACAATAGTTTTTTTGACAGAATAAAAGCACACAGAGCTATGGGGACTGGGGATTGCAGATGTGCTAGTGGCGATCTAGCAGCCCATGTCCTCAGCTCTATACACAAAATCCAGGTGACAGGTTCCCTTTAAGCTACTAAGAGGTCATAAACACTTAAGCAACATTTTTATCAGTAAGATAAGAACTGAGCTATAAAGGGTGTTTATAATGTCAGAGAGCAGAGATAAGGACCCGTCAGCTCCCCAACTGACCAAAAAGAGAGAATAACCATAGGCTGCTACTACAGCATCTCAGCCCTGTATACAAAAAAGGACTCCATATTTTTAATAAAAAAATATTTAAAAAAATATTTTTAGCTTAAAATGAGTACAATGCAATAATAAAAAAAATCCCCCAAAGGCGTTCATAGCCTTTAATTTTCCATCGACTTTTACGTAGAAAGAGACATTTATGCAACACAACTATGCTATATTAAAACATCATTGAGGTATCAGCATTCCAGTTCATTCAGACCCTTTTAAAATAAAAGCCTTGTCTGACCCCCACCACTAGCCAAGAACAAAACTACCAGGGCAAAAAATTGCATTCTTACAAGAAAAATTTAATTAAACAGCACAAAAACATGCCATGTTGGTGTTGCCTACAAGTATTCAGAGAAAAGACCAGACACAGAATAGAGAAGCTTTCAGTGGTATTCCCTCCGGATTGCCTCCTGGGGCAGGCACTGCCTCCCCTTCGTAATGAATCATTTCCAGCCCTCAGATTAGCAATTCAAATGAAATACATATAAGGCCTCATAATGTATAAAAACTAGGGCAGATAAAAATTAGAACATTTGCCCAAAGCAGCCAATCAGATCTCGTCTCTTATTCTCTAATCTGAAGTTAAACAAATGAAAGCTTGACACTCATAGGCAGAGATAGACAGCTGGCTCACTGGTTTACACGAATGCACAAAAATCTATTATCTAATTTTTCTATACCAGGCGTGCTCAACCTGCAGCCCTCCAGCTGTTGCAAAACTACAACTCCCAGCATGTCCCAACAGCAAACAGCTATCAGCCTACAGCAGGGCATTGTGGGAGTTGTAGTTTTACAACAGCTGGGGGGCCACAGGTTGAGCATGCCTGCTCTATACAGTGGTGATCTAATATTTGTGAACCCTTCAAAATGTTCTATATTTCTGCATAAATTTGATCTAAAACTACATCAGTTCTAAAAGTAAAGATAACCAAATCATACAAATGAGTCGCAGCTACTTTCCAATATCACATCTGTGAGTGGCAAAAGTATGTGAACCTTTGCTTCTAGCATCTGGTGTGACCACTTGTGCAGCAATAACTGCAATCAAATGTTTCTAATAACTGTTGATTAGTCCTGCACGTCGGCTTGGAGCCAATTTCTCCATACAAAACAGCTTCAATTCTGTTATGTTGGTGGGTTTCCCCCATGAATTGCCCGCTTCAGGTCCTTCTACAACATTTCTATTGGATTAAGGTCAGGACTTTTACTTGGCCATTCCAAAACTTTATCTTTGTCCTTCTTTAACCATTTTTTGGTAGAACAATTTGTGAGCTTGGGGTCAGTCTTGCTGCTTGAGCCACGTTCTCTTGTGATTCAGCTCACAGACAGACATTCTGACATTTTCCTTTAGAAGTTGCTGGTTTCATTAAGAATTTACAGTTCCATCAATGATGGCAAGCAGTCCTGGCCCATATGCAGCAAAACTGCCGCAAACCATGATGCTACAATGTTTCACAAATGAGATGAGGTATTTAAAGCTGTTCTACCACCATCTTCGGCACAGGGAAAGGTCCGACAGTCACTGCGCCTGTGCCGAATATAGAAGCGCACAGCGCAGGCGCGAGAATTCGGCCGAGATGGAGCGAAGTAGGCTGTCAATCTAGACGAGAGGGGCGGGCTGGAGGGACGAGATGGGCGGCAGACATGGTGAGTAGACGGAGCCTCTAGGTGCTGAAAAGACGCCCACATAGCACCTAGAGGCTAATTTGCATATCAATAAAAGTACGTTTTTAAGGTTAACCGCAGCAGACAAAAGGTAATACAAGAACACTGTTAGGTACAGCAGACACTAGCAGATCGCTAGTGTCAGACAGCTAATTAGGTCAAAATGTGGTGGTAGAAACACTTTAAGCTGGGATGCAGCGTTTTCCTTTCTCCAAACAGAACGCTTCTCAATTAAACCAAAAAGTTCTGGTTTGGTCTCATCCGTCCATAAAACGCTGTTTCAATAGATTTTTTAGCTTGTCCAGGTGAACTGTAGACGAGCAGCAATGTTCTTTTTGGAGAACAGTAAATTTCTCCTTGTAATCCATGCACTGTTGTGTGTCCTCGTGGTGCGATGATGAACTCATGAACATTAGCTAATGTGAGAAAGACCTTTAGGCTACTTTCACACTAGCGTTTTTACTGGATCCGGCAGGGTTAAGCAAAAACGCTTCCGTTACTGATAATACAACCGCCTGCATCCGTTACGAACGGATCTGGTTGTATTATCTTTAACATAGCCAAGACAGATCCATCATGAACTCCATTGAAAGTCAATGGAGGACGGATCCGTTTTTTATTGTGTCAGAGAAAACAGATCCGTCCCCATTGACTTGCATTGGGGGTCATGCCGGATCAGTCTTGCTCCGCATCCCAGGATGGAAAGCAAACTACAACATGTTGCAGTTTGCTCTCCGGTATGGGAACGGAACTAAATGGAACAGAGCATTCCGTTCTGTTCAGTTCAGTTCTGTCCCCATTGACAATGAATGGCGACAAAACTGAAGCATTTTTTATTAAATTTTTTCCGGTATTGAGCCCCTATGACGGAAAACTAAAACACTAGTGAGAAAGTAGCCTTAGTTGCCTAGAGGTTACCTTAGGTTACTTTGTGACCTTGCAGAATATTACACATCTTGCTCTTGACATGATCTCTGTTGGTCGACCCCACCGAGGAAAGGTAATAATGGTCTTGAATTTCCTGTTTGTACACAATCTGTCTGACTTTGGATTAGTAGAGTCCATACTCTTCAGAGATGGTTTTGTAACATTTTCCAGCTTGATGAGCATCAACAAGTCTTCTTCTGAAGTCCTCAGAAATCTACTTTGTTCGTGCCATGATACAATTCCACAAACGTGTTGTGAAGATCAGACTGTGATAGAATTGTTCTTTTAACATGTCACCCACTCACGCCTAATTGTCATCTCACTGATTGAAAACACCTGACCTCTACTTTCACCTTCAAACTATCTCCTAATCCTAAAAGTTCACATACTTTTGCCACTCACAGACATAGGATATTGGATCATTTTCTTCAATATATGGATGACCAAGACTAATATTTTTGACTTGTTTGTTTAATTTGGTTATCTTCCCCTATCGGCACACTGCTCATAGACCAGCTGCAGAGCACAAACAGCAGTCAGGAGCCTTAACACGTGAGCGAGAAAACACGAACACTGAATTTGTGCAATTTCCCAATGGCCATTTTGGACAAAAGATACAACAGCCACTACAGAAGACCCATGCAGCACGGCTTACACATTTCTATATTCATGAATGAAATGCAAAAGCCAATTAAGACTGACACAACTTACATCCATCTAAAAGATGACAACAATGTTTATCAGATCGAAGTATAAAATCTTGAATAAATTCAGTAGAAATGTAAGCAGCATTCTGTGAGAGATCAGGTTTCCTTCCAAATAACCTCTGGGTAAAGCAGTGACATTCAGAGGGGATCTGACCAATGTGTCCTCTTTAAACTGTATTTGCATTGCAGGGAAAAAAAAGATGATCCATCTGGCACAGCTAGCGCTCTGCGTAACCCAAGCCTGCCAAGACTCTCTAGAGAGCGCTCCCTCCTACCTCAGGACAGACGCTGGACTGCTTCCACTGCCGCGATCCATCTGCATTAGGATTTAGAAATGTCATGGCGCACTGTAAAATACTTATCGCAGACATAACCCTACAGTATATCATCCCATTGGGAACAAAGATGGCGTCCTGGGTGCTGCTTTAATGTTACTGTGAATGTGAAGTCCCTCACAATATATACTGCACCCACCGTATACTTTTATTTTCAGCAGTCCACTGCACAGGAAAGCAAATCAAAAAAGGTTGCACTCCATACCACCGTGATGGAGGCCAGAAAGATACTGGGGCAGATTTACTAAACTAATAGGGGGTGTACAGTTACACTACTTTCAAAACTCCGGCCTGTCGGCCAGACAAAAACCGATGCATGCAGCTTTATTTGCCCGGTCAAAAAGACGCCATTTATGCTGTTAAGCGGATGGAACACTGTCAGATCCCATTAGAGTCAATGGAGATCCAGAGGTGAACTGTAGAATCCATCAGAACAGACTGTCGGATGTTTTCACCATAGTTCTTAAAATGGCCTTAAACAGCCTGTCTAGACCTGCATGGGGTTTATCACAGGGGCTCAGGCTGGATGATACATGTGGTGCAGGGATGGACTCTATACCAACTATTGGTTGGCTTACTATAAGACAGTTTCCTACGCCCGAATTATAGCATAATTTTGGGGCTAAATGTTATATATTAGGCAATGCCCCCTCGTAAGGTGCAGAGGATTTCTCAAGAATTAGAGGAGCAAAAAAAATGTGCCACACTGAACCGAATTTTGGCACAGTGTCTAGATGCCCTGACATCAGTAAATGTAGGCATAGGCAACTATTTTGGCCTCTGTCGGGCAAATGGGGGCCTGATGGATCCCGATGGAGGCCTTTAGCTACCTTCAGCGGAAGAGCTGGAAGCTTTCCTGGTGTTCACTGAACGGAACTGTATCAGATCCAATTAACAGGAATCTTTGAGCAGTGAGGTAAAATCACAGAATAGAGTGGCCTAACTGGGAGGAAATGCTCAAACCCCAAATAGTGTACCGCATTTATAACCGGGGGAGCAGATCCTCTACATGTGATCCGTTTTTGCTCGGGATTTCCGTTAGCAACGGATCACATGTGGAGGATCTGCTCCCCCGGTTATAAATACGGTACACTATTTGGGGTTTGAGCATTTCCTCCCAGTTAGGCCACTATATTCTGTGATTTTTCTTGATATGTATTGAATCTGCAGACGCTTATCGTTGGTAACATTCTAGTGCACCCGGTAGCCTGTGTCACATGGCCTGCTATAGGTGGGGCTCGCAGCCTCCTCCCTCCTCCCATTGTATTAGTGATCTTACTTTGGAGGTATGTGGGAGTTTGGCTGTGAGTCAGACCTTGGCATCTATCGGACAGTGATCACACACTATAGGTAGGTGAGCGGTAGGTCCCCCGCTACACCGAGATACCTTGGCAGGGTGCATTGCTCCGATATGTTCCTGACAGGAATATATTGGCTTAAATCTCATTTTATAACATCAGTGCGAGGGTTTAGCCTTGTAATGTCAGTTGCATACTATTTTTACAGTGTTAAAGGTGCCTAATCGCTCCATAGATCCCCATCATTCTGGAAAACAGTAATGGTCAGATATCACATGGCATGTGACATGGATTTAAAGGGAATCTGGCACTTTGTACCTGCAGTCCTATCTCCGGGTAGCATTTTCTAGAGCAGGAGGAGCTGAGCGGATTGATATATATTTTTATAGGAAAATATTCAGTATAACTATAGTACATCACTCATGTAATCCTCTGCTCTTTCTGAGCTTAGGAGTGCAGTGAGCGGTGCTAATAAGTGATTGACAGCACACTAGGAAGGCTGGAGTCCTAAGCCCAGAATGAGGAGAGATCTAAATGATGAGAGGCGCCCTTTTAGTGTGAATTCCCCTGCACAGACAGGATCACTAGTGTTATTCCGAAGATGTCTTCAGTGCATCTACTGTGTATGGATTGATTTTCTGAAAATGTACAATATATGGAGCTGTAGTAGTGCTAAATGGCATCAAAATGTTTAGCCTAGCTACAATAGCATTCAATCTGACTGAAATAGACAATAAGGATGCAAGAACGGCACCACATTAAATAAAATCATTAATTAATTCCAAGCCAAAAGGATAAGAAAAATAAAAATTCCGTAATATAATTAGAGGGGGGAAAAAAAAACATGAGCTTCTCAACATACAGATTTGTGCTACTTAACCTTTCAACCCCCAGGAGGGTCTACAAGCAGCAGACTTCTGGCGGTCCTCCCCACCGCAGCACATGTAACACCCATTATGCTCCGCAGATCATCTGTGTGTTAGGGCGGGCATTTCTAGAATTCCAAGGAAGGGAAATGAATGGCATGTAGTGTATTTAGGCTATTTGTTTCCCAGGCCACCAGCAAGTGTCGGGAATCCTCAACCACTGAAAGTCTACATACACCACTGTTCCCAAAAAGAAGTCTGATCTCTCTCTAGGTGGAAGATCCCTGAACAAGTCTGAACTCCTAAGGAAAAAACACTATTTCTGCGTGAAGTAGTTTCTGGAAATTCCTGTGCTTTACAGCGCCTATGAAGTCATTAGACCTTATCAATCACATACCAAAAATAAACCTAAAATCAGTACAAATGTACTGTACTACAGGAAATCTCAGCTTAAAGGGGTTGTCCCATCTGGACACTTATGCTACGTCCACAGAATCCGATTGCCATAGGTCCCACCTCTCGCAGTAAACCTGCTCAGGTATTTCTGGATGTCCCACTGCAACAGCACATCGTCCGCATCCTCTCCATTCCCTACAAGGCCCCGTCTGGGATATGCCATAAATGTCCAGTTGGGACAACCTACCATCAGTCACACAGCCTCTGTTGAGCTCAGACCCATGGGACTGTGCTGTAATACTAAGCACAGCCCCTATACAAAGTATGGCACTGTTCTTGGTCCAAATAAACAGGCTGAGGCACTAGGTCAGATGCTACTTAGGGACGCGTTACCGCTGCAGCCTGGGATTGGCTGCAGCGGTGCACATGACCACAGATGGGACTTCACACTTCTGATCCACAGGAGACTAGAAGCAATACTGCTTCCATGCACAACTTCAACTGAGCTTATGGTTTATATTTTTTACTTCAGTTCCAGACTATTTAAACACTTTGTGTAGAAGGCAGTGTGCTGAAGACGTCTGCCATGATTCATAAGCAGAGCCCCCTCCCACACTGCTCGTCTCCCACATGTGTAGGAGTACACCGAATACAAGGTGTCAAAAACACTCTCATAGTCAGTTAAATATCCAGACACGGAAGGCAGCCATCATATACATGTAAAAAAGACAGAAATATCCATCCATAGAGCATAGTGGGCAGTAAAGAAATACTGTATATCATTGTAATGTGCAAGTACTGATAGAAAAATAAATTAATAGGGTTGTCTAACCCCATAAAGAAAATTCCATGAGGCAGGGAAACTGTTTAGAAGAAAACACCTATCGAATGCGGCATCCGAATTCTCGGCAGACTGGAAGTGATAATATCCTGTCCATGATGACTTGGACCACTGTAGCCATTCACTGGCCTCAGCAGTGACGTGTCCTTGCCACTGGAATGGAGAGGCATTCAATGAGCATTTTTGCTTTTTCTCCACTTATTATTTTATTTTAAACAGTTTCCCACATAACATTTGCTTATGGGTCAGACAACCCCTTTAACAAGCAGAACATTTCAATGTAAAAATTATATTCAGCACAACATACACAGTAAAAAAAAAACATATCAAAACTGTATTAAAAAAAAACCTAAAAAACTGCCCTTGTTGTTCATAGCAACCAATCACTGAGCAGCTTTCAAAAGCATAATACAAATTTAAAGCTCTTTTTTTAGTACTTAGATACTGACGGCCTCAGGATAGTCATGAATATACTATAAAGCAGACAGATGCCTCCATCCACAATCTACCGATGACATACTACAGCTCAGCTCCTACTTATGGGAGTACCCCTGGCATGGGCACTGTGCTGTGAACAGAACCTTGTGCTTCCTGCTCTGCCCATAACAACTGATCGATGGGGTTCAATACCCAGCGTATGATATTACCTATTCTGAGGACAGGCCATCAATACCCAAGTACCAGAAACCCCTTTAAAGCTGCACTGTGATGGTATGCGGATCAAACAAATCTCTACTAGGCAATTTTCAGAAATCCCTCCCCATGAACAGAGACTACTGCAAAATTTTTAGCTAAAAAATGTCAATATTTCAAAGTCTAAACCACAAGTAAAAGCATAATATGAAAGGACTTACGTAAAACGTCTGTAATGGCACATGTCCCGTTTGCTCACATTACGGTGACACATAAGACAGCAGCGGGGGCATTAGCAGGGTCACATCTCAAGCTAGTGAATTGGGAAACTGCAATCATAACACGGCCCAGAACAATACAGCGCTTCCTGTAGACTATGTTAACAGGAAGTCTCGGTTTTCAAACCTTCTAACCCCGCTTGCTCTTGTCACCATGTGCAGAAATACCACAAATGTCAATTTGAATGTAACGGTAGTGAAGTAGCTGAGGATGCAGTCAAACGTGAAGAACAGGCTACACCGCTTTACATGTGGAGCTGCGGCCAGAAAACGCTGTGCCTCCAGTGCCGACAAATGTACGCCGCATGTCATTGTGCAAAGTGCCGCCATTCTGGCACTGTTACCCTGGGTCCCCTCAGCAGCCACTGGGACATGATGTCCACGGCTGGGAAGGTCCTATTTTATGGAGGCACACAACCCCTTTAATCTAACCCCTTTGAATGATATACCGTTTCTGCCCTCCCCCACCTCTTCCGTATCAGTTTCATCTAACAGTGTCAACCCACATTTGCATTATCAGTTTCCAATCTTCAGCATCTTTGTACGAAGAAGCAGAGTCAGCAAGCAGCCACCACAAACCGCATTTCCAGAAGATACTAAATGCCCAGATAGCAGGGTCTTAGTGAAGGGCTGTGTGGGGGTCTACAGTTTGGATTCATGACCGTGAAGAAGCAAAATGATACAACAGAAATAAACCATTCAAATAAAAATACATGAAGTAAAAGAGCAAAGCACCGGCTGTAGGACATCCTGATCTACAAAGGTGAGGAAGTAAGTACAAACTGCTCTTGTAACGCTCTTCTTCAGGAGTTGTATATATAATGGACACAAACTTTATAGAATCTCTTGAGGGTGCTCAGATGGGTCACCCTGCAACTCTTCCTGTATGACCATAAGAGTGATCCAAAGCTCCGAGGTCACAGAGCGATGAAGGAAGTGCAGGAACGTTATGAGGTATTCTAATACTTCTTAGAACTAGTGTACATGTGTGTCCCTAATCCCAATAAATTATTTCCTCCAAACAAGACCCCCGCTTGCTGTTAACCGGAATTGTCCTGCAAAGTGCATGGAACACATTAAAGAGGACATGTTTGAATTCCCCATGTAATAACAATTCTGGAGCATCTATTCTTAGCACTCCATGTGGTGCCATTACTGTATTATTCCTGATAGAAGTTTATGAATGAACTACTAGCTGTTTGGAATTAAGGCAGAGATGGGCGTTACCAGTTAAGGACGTGTCCCTGCACAGGCTGATACTGGCAGCACTGACTAGATAGTGTACAAGGACCCATTTCCAACTTGAAGCACTCAACTGGACTTTCATTGCAAATGGTTAGTAATTCAGTCATAAAATTTTTGTAGGAATAACAGAGGAATGGCTCAACATAGAATCATAAGAGTAGCTGTTCCAGAATTATTACGTGGGGAATACAAGTAGTTTTATTCCGGCCACCTCTCGGCATGTTTGCCGAGCTGCCGCCGGAACTCCGGCCCGCCCCCATTATAGTCAATGGGGCTGGAGCGGTAGTCCGGGGGCACACATGCACTAGCGGCAGCACGGATCCGACAGGCTGTTCACCCATCGGAACAGCAAGCCAGAGTTCCTTGCCGCTAGTGTGATACTAGCCTAAGCTGTTTCCATCTGCCCTATGAATTCCAGTGCTCGATGTGGCACACAACAGGCACCAATGGCCCCTGCTGAAACCAAAAAGCTAATAACGGGGTCCATATAATTCAGCTGAACTGTCAACTATCTTGCCAGCTGCATGCAGCTGTGGGTTAAATGCAATGGAACGGCAACGTAAGCTACTGACAGCTTTACAAAAGTGAGGAACGGCCCTATTATTGCCAATCCCCACATAGTTCATATCACCCTTGGTGGCACAAATGAGGCAAAAATAAACTTTTTAAGACACTTTGCATAATTTATGAACAGGGGTGAACAACCTGCATGAGGTCCACAATGCCATTCTGTGTAGAATGGAAGTGTTCTGATCTCTGGCAAGAAAGGTGGAAAGGTAATGTAGTGAGGGTAATTTTCTTAACAGTGACTGTATTTGTGAGTTATCCTCTCCTTTCTAATCCTCAGCTGTGTCACGTGACCAGTACCCTGACTTTCCAAATAACACAGCATCTTATGTGTAGACAGGAAGTCAGTTTCTCTCTATATTCCTATGGGAGCCTCAATGTCAGTCTCACAGGAATGAATAGAGATGTAACGGACTTCCTGTCCTGTGTCATTTGGAGATCAGAGAGTTGGTCACATGACACAGCTGAGAATCAGAAGGAAGGCTATATCTCACAAGTACAGTCACTGGTGAGAAGATTACCTTCACTAGAGTTTACATTGTGTATCTTACTAACAGGTCAGAGAATAAAACATTTTGTGGGAGTTCTTCTTTAGGTTATACTGTGGCCCTTGGGAATGGTTCAGCCTGACAATATGGTTCTAGAACAAGAAAAGACTGTGCCCCCCTGTTCTAGTATCTCTAAATCATAGGCAAAAGACTAAGTAAAGAATAGTAACTGAAAGAAAGTTAACACATTTTATCCTATATTAATATGGACCACATTCATACAGGTTCTCTGCCCTAAAAGTACATTTTGTATAGTTTTCTGTGATAGTCTGATAATCCAAAAATATTAGATAATTCAGGACTCATCGGAACCGGTAATGCCAGATTTAACAAATTTTACAGTACAGAGGTATTTCCAGAACCAGTCTTTTTAGCTACACAGCAGCTTTCGAAACCACTGACAGGTTCCCAAGGCCAGTTTTTTTTTCTGGTAGACCATTTTAATATAAGAGGCCTACTAATGCCTTTGTATGGATACAACCCATTTGTGGTGAAGATCAAAGTAACCCCAAAAGTGGAAGTTTACTTACCTTCCAGACTGTCCGAACAAGAGGTTCCTATACCGGTATCACCACTGTCAGATGTAATGCTGTGTCTCCGTGTGTGGCTACTTCTGCCACTGGGTGGGGCAACTGAAGAATGCCACAATGAACTTGCAAGCCACCCAGACGGGGGGAAATCGGCACCTGAGGACATAACAAGAGAAGGAATTCATCAAAAGGATCAGACATAAATCAGTAATCTGAATTTAGCTCTAGTACAGTAGGACTTCTGGGACAGTAGAACTCAAAATGGGCTGATCTACAGTACTGGAGGACGCCCCTTTCAATACCACTAACATGCCCCGTCAGTATATACGGAAAGTCACAAAAATGGAATTGGTGATTAAAAAGAGCACCAAATGCACTCTTCACATTACATTTTCTAGGCAGCAGCACTCTTATTCATCTGTATAAAATGTCGATCTGACTAAAGTCGTTCCTGAAAATCTGCCTGTCTAAAAGGTACAGCCGATCACTCGAACAAGCGAAACACACTCTGCTGCCCAGAAACAATGCGTACTGTAGGGGTGATAGCTGCGCGGAAATGCAGAGCTTCATCTCCACTGAACGCTTCCTTCCCGTTAATCGGCTGCTCCTCAGACCGTGTAAACCCGCCAAAAGAAGCTACAGGAAATCTTATAAGAAATAAAAGCATTATTTATCTGCCAAATCTGGCGCTCCCGACTACAGTAGTTCCCGCTGGTGCTTGTTTAGCTTTCACATACAAACACATGACTGCTGCAGCCAATCACTGGCCTCAGAGATCACATGCTGCACATGCTTGGACACTGAGGTCAGTGACTGGGTACAGGGGTCACGTTTATGTAAAAAGTAAAAGGGAAGAAATGAGCTAGAGCATCGAAGCTGGATCGGCAGGGCATTTTGACAGATGATAAACTCTTGGTTTGTTCTTTTAGAAGACATCCCACAGCTTTTTTTAGATCTTCTATGCGCAAACAACTCCTTATAAGTTAATTAGATAAGGTTTATTTAAACTATGGCATCTCCCCGGCATAAATGTGCATGTGCAACCCTATTCCCTAAGTAGGTGGTAGTTGCATCAGCTCAGCTACAATAATGAAGGTGCCCTTCAAACGATTACATTTGGTTGCACTAGAAAAAGCCAAAAAACAAGTAAATGCATTCGGAACGGGCACCTTTCTCAACCACGTTACATAAAGTATAACTCAAAAGTTAAGTCATTTTGTAGATATGCTGCTTTAGGCTATATTCACATCTGGGATTACGTTTCTGTTCTATTATGATGTCCGCTATTTTTCCGGCCGACGCAGTTGTGAACCTAGCCCAACTTTCTCCTACCCGAGTTACAATCAGTATTCTAGTCCAAAGCTGCACTCCTAATTCTGCCGATGTCATAGGAAACAGTCACCGCTCAATGTCCTAAGCTTACTGAATCTTCAGTTAGTGCTAGGTCTACACATGGATCCAGGCGATACAAATGCTGCCCAGATCATGCACATTCTGCTATACTGAACACTGGAAATGTATGGAATGACTGCTGCCGAGTAGAGAACGGACCAAGTCTCCATCTGACATTTATTACGGCGGTAGATGACAATGGCATTACATCATCCCATACTGCAAACATTCATATTTAATGACTTCATCCTGCATGGTTATTACTACAGTAGCTGGAGAATGGCTTTAGCAGATTTGTATTATATTATATTTGTATTGTTATATTGCCTCTGTACATGTCCATCATTGCTGAAACAATGCGAGGATGAAAAGTAGTGGTTCCCCCTCCGCCCGGCAGTCCTACACATACTGTAGATATATACATGTATTACAGTCAGTTCTGCTCTAAAGCATATATATCACTGATCACAGCGGAGCCTTTCATCAGATCGCCGACAAAGACTGTAGTGCAGCGCTGTCCAAGGGTGTACAGCAAAGGGGCCAACTATATGGAGGAACAACATGCTATGACAACACTGGATGGACGCCAGGGCTATAATTATACAGATTTTATGCTGACTGTAGCCTTCTTCTCCGGGTACATATACAGTGTGTCGTGAGAGAAAACAGTACTTGAACCAGTAGTTTTACCAACATATCACGGTCATTAATGCAGCGATAAGGGCATGGTCACAAATGGCAGAAAGTTCTGGAGCTCAAAAATCCATTTCATGCATCTGAATGAGGTATTTCTGCAGCATGGGCTTCTAAGCTAGGTTTTTAGTCTAGGCCAGGATCAGGACTCTGGACCGAGCATGCACAGAAATTCTGATGCACTGTGCTGATGTGAGATAATGGGGTCAGATGGGGCAGGATACAGATGCCTGGGCCTATGAATCTACAAGGGGAAGGAGGGGTCTTTCAGACTAGAGGGAACACTGGTGCCCCCAGGGATAGGTCATCGACATGAGATCGGCAGGGGTTTGATTCCTGTCAGCTGTTTGTGGCAGCCTCTTCATACAACAGTGCCGGGAGTCGGACCCCCACTGATCTGAAATTGATTACCCATCAATATCAAAATCCCAGGGAATCGCTTTAATGAGTGATATTTCTCAGCTTACTTTTACTGGTCAACTCAAGCGCTACATGGAACTATGTTTAGGTTAATAGGGTAAAATGACCTCTAATCTATACAAAGTCAAAAATGGTTGTCAAAAAGATAGAAGCAAAAAAAAAAATAAACAAATGTAACAGTTCACGCTACTTTTGAAAATCATCAAGGACTATGGGGAGAATTTGTCTCAGTGACAGTAAATCTGAAGTGAAACTCATTAACATAGCTAACCATGCTTACCGCCCACTTTTCAAAACTGGACTGAGTGGCCAATCTTTTTACGCAAGGAACCCAAAAAGTTTCAAAACCCAAATTTTGCAACTTTTTGAAGCCAGAATTCTGGAGTGCAGTGTGAGGAAGTTTAACTGTCATTCTTTTTTTTATTTTTGCAATGTATAGGGGCTGAACATTTTTGTAATATACTTTGATTACTGAAATTGTACATTTCTATTAGAAAAATTGCTTTAAAATGGCCCATTTTGAGCCTTAGCAATGCTCCTCTATCTTCTGTTTACATAACGCAGTCAGTGTTCAGCAAGTCTCCACTGTTATGCAAACAGAAGACAGAGGATCATTGCTAAGGCTTGAAATGGGCCACTTTATTTTTAATAGAAATGTACGATTTCAGTAATTAAAGTATATTACAAAAATGGTCAGCATCACAGCCCCTGCACATTACAAAAAGAAAAAAAAGAATGACAGTTACACTTTAATTTAAAAAGTCTCAAACTCACTCCAGTAAGACTACTCCCTAGAGTAACATTTCTAGACAAAATTATTAGGTGTAAAGAAGCTCCAAATTTAACAAACACCATGCAACATTTGATAAACGTGGTGCAAAATACTACAACCCAGACTACTAGAAAACAGACTTCGAAAATATAACATCCCAACAACCTGCATGGCTTTACTGATCTTGGTATACACTCACCTAAAGAATTATTAGGAACACCATACTAATACGGTGTTGGACCCCCTTTTGCCTTCAGAACTGCCTTAATTCTACGTGGCATTGATTCAACAAGGTGCTGATAGCATTCTTTAGAAATGTTGGCCCATATTGATAGGATAGCATCTTGCAGTTGATGGAGATTTGAGGGATGCACATCCAGGACACGAAGCTCCCGTTCCATCACATCCCAAAGATGCTCTATTGGGTTGAGATCTGGTGACTGTGGGGGCCATTTTAGTACAGTGAACTCATTGTCATGTTCAAGAAACCAATTTGAAATGATTCGAGCTTTGTGACATGGTGCATTATCCTGCTGGAAGTAGCCATCAGAGGATGGATACATGTTCTCATTCTGTTTACACCAAATTCGGACTCTACCATTTGAATGTCTCAACAGAAATCGAGACTCATCAGACCAGGCAACATTTTTCCAGTCTTCAACAGTCCAATTTTGGTGAGCTCGTGCAAATTGTAGCCTCTTTTTCCTATTTGTAGTGGAGATGAGTGGTACCCGGGGGGTCTTCTGCTGTTGTAGCCCATCCGCCTCAAGGTTGTGCGTGTTGTGGCTTCACAAATGCTTTGCTGCATACCTCGGTTGTAACGAGTGGTTATTTCAGTCAACGTTGCTCTTCTATCAGCTTGAATCAGTCGGCCCATTCTCCTCTGACCTCTAGCATCCACAAGGCATTTTTGCCCACAGGACTGCCGCATACTGGATGTTTTTCCTCTTTCACACCATTCTTTGTAAACCCTAGAAATGGTTGTGCGTGAAAATCCCAGTAACTGAGCAGATTGTGAAATACTCAGACCGGCCCGTCTGGCACCAACAACTATGCCACACTCAAAATTGCTTAAATATCCTTTCTTTCCCATTCTGACATTCAGTTTGGAGTTCAGGAGATTGTCTTGACCAGGACCACCCCCCTAAATGCATTGAAGCAATTGCCATGTGATTGGTTGACTAGATAATTGCATTAATGAGAAATAGAACAGGTGTTCCTAATAATTCTTTAGGTGAGTGTATATATCTTGTCTTACAAAATGAAAGACACAGATAACATCCTAACTTGAGGCTTGAAAGGAAGCAGAATGGTGGCACGGAGAAGGTGAAGGTAAGCAGAGCACATGAGTTGTGCCAAGACAGGGCGCCATGTGCGGAGCTATAAATCAGCTTTACACCAGGGAGCTCATTAGAAGAGTCGGTTCTACAGGATTAATTCTCCCAAATGCCAGTCTGCTGAGCATCTGAGACCTGAGGGTATATCTGGAGGCTGCACATGTAACATTCATGGAAAGACGCACATATTCACTACACCTTGAACATATCTCTCTTCATGGTAGTAGTGGAAGGGTTAATTAGATGCAGACCAATCACACAAAGATATTTCTAGAGTCTAACGTCTAAGGTCAGATGACAACTGCACCTGTCCGCCAGTGGACTACAACCCCATGTCCCAATTCCAGAAGTCAACAGAAATTTTAGAGTATAAGGACCTTCACAGATGATAACATTGCTCGGAGTTGGCCATTTATGGCCCCTTAACACAGGCAGATTTCTTTGTATCAATTGCCACCCCTTAAAGGGAAGGTCTTGCTGAAATTCTTTTCTGCCAGAAAGTGAGACATATCCTTTTTTTCTTAATATGTTTTTTATTTTATGATTGCAGATTTATTTTTATTTTTTTCCTGAACATGATTTTGGAGGCAGCCATCTTGCCCAATCTGTTCTTAAGGAAGAGTTTTCCGAGATTATCTGATTACCTTTCCTCTACATAGGTTGTCAGTATCTGACCAGAGGGGGTCCCATACTCGAGACCCCTCCGATCAGCTGTTTGAGAAGGTACCAGTGTTAGGCCCCTTTCACACGGGCGAGTATTCCGCGCGGATGCGATGCGTGAGGTGAACGCATTGCACCCGCACTGAATATCGACCCATTCATTTCTATGGGGCCGTTCACATGAGCGGTGATTTTCACGCATCACTTGTGCGTTGCGTGAAAATCGCAGCATGCTCTATTTTGTGCGTTTTTCACGCAACGCAGGCCCCATAGAAGTGAATAAGGTTGCGTGAAAATCGCAAGCATCCGCAAGCAAGTGCGGATGCGGTGCGATTTTCACGCACGGTTGCTAGGAGACGATCGGGATGGAGACCCGATCATTATTATTTCCCCTTATAACATTGTTATAAGGAAAAATAATAGCATTCTGAATACAGAATGCATAGTAAGATAGCTCTGGAGGGGTTAAAAAAAATCAAAAAAAATATTTAACTCACCTTAATCCACTTGACCGCGGAGCCCGGCATCTTCTTCTGTCTCCTTTCTTTAGAACCTGGGTAAAGGACCTGTGGTGACGTCACTCCGGTCATCACATGATCTTTTACCACGGTGATGAATCATGTGATGACCGGAGTGACGTCACCACAGGTCCTTTACCCAGGTCCTAAAGAAAGGAGACAGAAGGAGATGCCGGGCATCGCGGTCAAGTGGATTAAGGTAAGTTAAATAATTTTTTTTAACCCCTCCAGCGCTATCTTACTATGCATTCTGTATTCAGAATGCTATTATTTTCCCTTATAACCATGTTATAAGGGAAAATAATACAATCTACAGAACACCGATCCCAAGCCCGAACTTCTGTGAAGAAGTTCGGGTTTGGGTACCAAACATGCGCGATTTTTCTCACGCGAGTGCAAAACGCATTACAATGTTTTGCACTCGCGTGGAAAAATCGCGGGTGTTCCCGCAACGCACCCGCACATTTTCCCGCAACGCTCGTGTGAAAGAGGCCTTAATGTGAGCGCCGCGGCCTTCTCTCTGCTCACCCAGCTTAGCGCCGTACATTGTATAGCGGCTGTGGTTGGTATTGCATTCACTCCCATTCACTTCTATGTGGCTGAGTTGCGCCTAGGCCATGTGGCAGATGAATGTGTCTAGGGAAAGCAGCGACAAGGCTGTAGTGATACCACAAGCTACACGGCCTTCTCGAACAGCTGATTGGCGGGGACCCCAGGTGTCGGACCCCCACCAATCAGATACTGATGATCTGTCCAGAGGATAGGTCATTAGTATTTAAATCTTTGAAAACCCCATTAACAGCATTTAGAGATGGGGTGAAGACTGGAGGGGACTCAGTGCCTTCTATGGGAGAGCTTTGTAGACATGCTCTGTGACCTGTGCCGATGTCATGAGGGAGGAGATAAGCGGTGATATCACCTATTGTACATGGTGGCTCCCAAGTTATGTATACAGAGGTGATAGCTGTCATTCTAATCCTGAGTGAGGGCACAAGCGCAGAGGCTTGGCTGCTGCTACCAGAGCAG